>NW_005842767.1:286899-397170 GCF_000455745.1 Alligator sinensis
TTCCTGCTGCCTTAATGAGCTCCGCTGCACGGGCGGCGGAGGTAAGTTCGGAGACTTGGCCCGCTCCAGTCCATCCCCTTGCCTGGCACTAGGTGGGATCTCATCTCTGGGAAGCAGGATCCTCCGCTGGGGGAAATCGGTACGGCCCAGTTAGCATCCAGTGGAGCATCACTGATTGCCCCAGCTGGGGACTGGGCCCGCAGGCTTCATTGCGGTTGCGCTGACTGGTGGTAGGCCAGGAGTGGACAACTGTAATGCCTCATCTTTTTAATGGCGAGAGTGACTCTTACCAAGTCCCCTTATTTCTCAAGCAGGGTGTCTGTGTCTAATGGAGCGATGATAAAACAGAGGTCAGCTTAGTAATTAAGGACATTTGTTCCTCTAGACCCCTTCTGATCCACCGCACTCAAAAAGCTTAGCAAGTAGCGTCTCTATCATTACACCCAGGCCGCTCACGTCTCCACTGTCACGGGATGACTCACAGGCAGCAAAGAGGGATAATTTAAATAGACAAGTCTGACGAGGAGCAGAAGATGAGTCAAATCCTCCCTCGTCCTGGTTGTTTGTGGCAAAGCCAGGAAGAGCACCTAGGTATTCTTAGCACTCGTCTGCTGCTCTGGCCACTATCCCGCGCTGCTTGTACCGGGGTTGTGTGCATGTGTGAGCATACGTGTGTGTGTGTGTGTGTGTATGTGCTGGGGCAACTGGTGCAGTAGTCAAGCAGCCTTCATGCAACTGCTGTGATGCAGTGGCAGGTGAAAAGAGCAGAAGAAAGGGCGTGCAGAAAATGCTGCATGGAGGTATGCAAATATTTCCATGAGGTTTAAGACTGCTGAAGTTCTGGCACTAGTTTTGGGGGGGAAAAATCACTTCCCACCCCAAGGTAAAATGCAAACAAAAAAAAGAAGAAGAAGAAAGTTGGAAAAAAACAGTGGATGAAGTTTTAAACTCTCAGCTCACACGACGAGGTGCTTGATTGCAGGGTGAGGTCCCTGCCCTGCATTTGGATATAAGCAGGTGGTTTCCTGCATCTGTTCACATTGAATTGCAGGTTTTAGAGCCCCAGTGATTCAGAAGACATTGGCTTGGGGAACTCTCTGCTGTGGCACCAGAAGCCGTTTGCGAGAGTAGAAGGAGTCATCCAGAGCTGTAGATGTCAAATCTCTTTGCAAAAGAGGTAAGAGTCACCGTCCCAAATAGGGAAACTGAGGCACGGGTTGTGAAGCAGCTTGCCCTAGACAAATGATCATGGATCATTGTAGCTGTCAGAGTGTGGGCATCTCATGGTGTTAATCTGATGTCTTCCTACACATGATCCAGTTGCAAACAGACCTCAGGCCTCCCAAGTCCCGACCCCTGCTCCACCTACTAGTGGACGCTGCCTCCCCACAAATAGGCAAGGCTCCAGGTAGGTGCAAATAGACTGAGCTGATTCATAGATGTTAGGGGCTAGAAGGGACCTTACGAGATCCTCTATAGAGAAAACGGATCAGCCTTGGGAAGCGAGCCAGACAGCTCTCTTGGCCAGCTCCAAACAACTCTTGGGGGGTTGCAGCAGGCAGATGGGTGGAGGACGTATCTGGCACGCTGTAGCAACCCCAGATCTTTCCCTTTGCAAACATCCTCTAACGGATGTTTCTGAAGACAGCATTGACTTTCCGGCACCTAAACTGTGCCCACGACTCCCGGAGGCAGCTGATTCAGCATTGACGGATTGGGAGTGATGGCCTGACCCGTTATGAAGCAAGGTACTCAGTCTCCCGGTTCCTCGGTATTTCCATATTGATCTGCTGCTTCAGACTCATTATCGCTGCTGGATGCCAATGTGACAAAGCGCCAGCTGAGCCCGTCGCAGGCAGTGTTTGGAAAACTCCTGCCTAATGCTATTAAACAGGAGGCTCCCTTAAAGCCGGAGAGGGCTGAGCTCCCCGCTTCCACCTGCGTCTCTGGCAGGACGATTGTTTGCTCAACTTCTGGTGGGGAATTGGCCTTTCCAGAGGGAGATGAGTGAGGCTACTCTGCCCCCCAAGAAACTGGGGCTGCTTCCAGGCTTGGCTTAGCAACATGGGAGCCCAAATGGACGTGATGATGGGAGGTGGGACCGTCCCGGCCATCTCCCTGTTGACTCCATCTCTTCCTGCAAAAGCAAAGATCTTAGGGGAGGTCAGCGGGGAGGTTAACTCATAAAAGGGGGCAATATCCCTCCGTGAAGAGGGCACGGGGCTGGGAGTCGGATGTATGCTGTATAGTTGCATATATATGTTTGCATAGTATAGTTGCATAGTATTGTATGCATATGCTGTATGCATATATATGTATGCTATATATATGTATGCTATACTAGTTCATGTATAGTCTTGGGATAAGCGACTCCTCTCTCTGCATCTTGGCCTCGCTGTTTATTAAACTGGCTCCACGACCTTCCTCTTGTCAAAGGCTTTGGGATCTCCGGAGAAAAGATATTGCAGACATTGCTGTTATACATTGCAAGATATATGTGCATAGTGGGGCACCAAGAGGGGTGACGCTAAGTAATTCAGGCTTTGAATACAACTTCCGGTTATATGAACTACTGGTAATTACCTGGGTCAAAGATCAGTCTGTCTTCAAGCTTTATACCATCACCTGCCACCTTGGCAATGGGGGCCTAGGTCTTCAGAGGAATTTAGGCGCTTAAATGCACTTGAGTATGGGAGTCTCAGGGCCTCCTACTTGCAAACAGCAATTATGAAGTCCCCAGCAGCCTTCATGGAGTCCCAGGCATGTCTCCATTTCCAGGGATCTCTCGCTTGGGGGAGAGGGATTTTGATTTCCTTCTTTTAAGGATTTTATATATGTCCCCTCTGCCCCCACCCTTAGTCAGGAGGGGTGTAAGGGTATAAAGGGCATCAGTTTTGAAGATGAGAGCCACGTGAATGCCAGTGTAATTGCAATGCAGTAGGTGCATTTGTGTTACGAAGGCTGAATCCAGTACATGTGGTTTGTTAGGAAGGGGAAGAGGGAGGATCGAGAGTTATCTCTCCTCTCTGCGGCTTGTTTTTGGCTCGCAGCCTGGCACGGGGTGCGAGTGCTGCGTACCAATGCCAGCAGCACAGCCCCAGTGCCCCAGCCAGTACCCAGGATCTCCTGGAGCCCAGCCCTTTGCATCTTCACTGCTGTCACTACCCCAGCCAGCTCACGTGTGCCTGGTCGTGCTGCAACCACACCACTGACTTTGCAGGGCGAGGTGCTGACTGCCGAGACGGCTGGGGGAAAGTCGTGAGTCCAATGAGGGCACTTTGGCTGGTTGGGGAGCTCTGGTTCTTCGGTGCAACGCCCGGCTGATCTAAAGATAGCGATTCAAGTCTTACTTGCAGGCGGTAAAATCCGTTGCTTGGCAAGAAAAAAAATTAAATGGACAGTGCAAGCATTTAAAGACTAAAGAACTGTGTCTGATCTGTCGGAGGTACCTGCGAGGGCTGCGTGAGCATCTGTTTCATTCTCCGCCATGTGGGTAGCTGGGGCCTGTGTTACGCCATCAGGTCCTTGCTAGCACAATGCAGAGCCACTTCAAGCAGCTTTCAGTTAGTACTGATTATCCTCAAGCATTTCCCTGCCTCTCTGCTGTGCATGCTAATGCTTCGAAACTGTCTGGTGGTAGCATGAAACGACCGGCTGGGTCGTGTGCTTCCAAACCGTAAAGCCATGCGGCTGCACCAAGGCAGGCCCGTGGTCATTGGCACAGCTAGCAATAGTGCCCATCTCTCTCTCTCTTTCTATCAGGTGTGTTTTGAACCTAAGCAAGGAAAAGCTTGTCTTTGCTGCAGGTGGATGTGTCCTCTAATGGGGTCTCTTGCTGGGCCATTACACGAGGAAACGGGGAGGTCGGTGATGCTGCCCTGCAGTTTTGCCTTCAAGCAACATGCTTTTCATCTGCTCCGTTACCAGTCAACTCAGTTGTTCGACATGGAGTGGAAAACTGTCATAGAGAGTCAGATGAGAAAGACCAGGGATGTCGGCTTTGAACAAGGGAATAATCCCATGCACCACTACAGCCTGGGGACCGGCTGGCTAAGCAGCGGCTCTGCAGAGAAGGACCTGGGGGTGACAGTGGACAATAAGGTGGATATGAGCCAGCAGTGTGCCCTTCGTGCCAAGAAGGTTAAGGGCATATTGGGTTGCATTGGTGACAGCATTGCCAGCAGATGGAGGGCAGTGATTCTTCCCCTCTATTCTGCACGGGGGAGGCCACATCTGGAGTCCCGTGTCCAACTGTGCCCACCCCTCCCCTTGCAGAAAGGATGTGGCCAAGTTGGAGAGAGTTTAAAGGAGAGTGACGAAAATGGTTTGGGGGCTTGTGAGGAGAGGCTGAGGGAAATGGGCTTATTTAGTTTGCAGAGAAGACCGAGGGGGGGATCGAATAGCAGCCTTCACCTCCCTGCAGGGTGGTTGCAAAGAGGATGGAGCTGGGCTCTTCTCAGTGGGGGCAGATGACAGAAGGAGCAATGGGCTCAAGCTGCAGCAAGGGAGGTTGAGGTTGGATATTAGGAAAAACTCTCACCCTAGGAGGGTGGTGAAGCACTGGAATGGGTTACTCAGAGAGGTGGTGCAGTCTCCATCCTTGGAGGTTAAGACCCAAGTAGACAAAGCCCTGACTGGGATGATGTAGTTGGGACTGGTCCTGCTTGCAGCAGGGGGTTGGACTAGATGTGACCTCCTGAGCTCCCTTCCAACCTGAATTTTCTGAATGATAAATGATAAAGGGACCCAAAATCATTGAAGACGTAGAGAAGGGTGATTGGACTTTGCTTCCTCCCCAGCTCCTAATCCAAGAACAAGGGGGCATCTAATGAAAGCAAAAGGGAACACGTTCAGGTTGGGTAAAAGGAAATGCCCTTCACACAGTTAGCCAGTGGAAGTCACTCCTCCTTGAGACAACCGAGGCCAGAAACTTGGTCGGGTTCCTGAAAGGACCGGGTGTTCATGGAGGTAACACGAACAGATGGAGACCAATATCAGACAGTGCCAAGAGAGCCCATGTGGGATCAGGATACCCTGGATATTAGCTTCAAGTTAATGCAATGCTGTGTGTTATATAGAAAGAAATGGATATAGAATCTCCTCCACTTCAGGTCATCAGTGGGATGCCCATGGTGTGATCAGATGTAGAAAGCCCCAGGCAGAACCAGGAAGTATAATTGGCTACTTATGTAAAATGTATTACGGACTTGAACTTCAACTGACTGGAAAGTAGCCTAGCTCTGTTGAATCGGATTTATACCAGCAGCTGATATTGGGTCCTATGCCCCTGTGGTCTCTTGCCTCTTGACATATCACTGTCAGCAGTGGGATTGATTAGGAGCATTCGTGGCCCGCGCACAACCTTGCTCTGCCGACTGGCTTGAGCACATCCCGTACAGGGATGGGAGGTTGCCAGTGTTCATTTGTGTCAGCTCTCTCAAGCACAGGAGACAGCGTGAAACCACATGCAGATAGGTGCAAAATTGGGTAGCTGTCACAGCCCAGCTTCTGGTTCAAACTGAGTGCCTGGATCTGCTCAGACAAGGGATACCTAACCCAAACTTTCCTGAATACGCAGAGGCTTTACAAGTTCTTGCAAGCTCCCATCTCCTTGCATTTTGGCTTGGGCATGTCAGATCCCTGCTGGTGCATGCTTAACTTGCAAACATCCACGTGAATTTGCCCTGCCGCCCAGGCTTGCCCTCCTGCCTCCCCAGCCCTAGTTTACTTTGTAGGCATCATGTCTCCTCCAGCTTCATGTAGCCAGGAAACTCCTCGGGCCAGGGCCCCGGTCTTCTGCATGCGGTTTTTGCATGGTGTCTAAACCGTGCTAAGCAAATAATCCGGCAGCCCCTGCTGCATCTGGGCTCAGCTTTTGGGTTTGTAACTAAAGTGATTTTTTCAGTCTGAGCCATGGCAAGGAAGTGCTTTTGCCCAGGATGGCAGCGCCCATGGAGCTTCTATTTCTGGGCAGCCTGGTGCAAGGCACGGCGGGGGTAGGAGCTGACTGAGGGAACGGATGTGGGGTGCAAGCTGCTGGTGGTGGTGCAAGCTGTACTTCTGCTTCCCGAGGCAGTGCAGGGTCTTAACTGCTTGTATACATAGAGGAGGAAATAAAGGTGCGAATTAAGTGTGCATTTGTATGCAGCCAGCCTGCCTGCCACGTGCACACTCCCGCATGCACTAGGTGCCGCCATGCCCCGAAGGCTGAGCTGTCCCAGTTAAATCCCAGTAGAGGCAGCACATGGCGGTGCCGCCCGCACGGTCGGCATTGTCGGTGCTTCCCTTCCTGGTGTGAGCTGCAGAAGGCAGCTCGGAGGATGCCCATCTCCCCCACCCAGAGGCCAGCATGCCTGCCTCCTGGCTGTTTTCTCCACACATCTGGCTATGCCCCTTGGGCTTTTTCAGGTATTCCCTGCCTTTGTGGTTGCTCCTGCAGAGGCTGGACAACATCTCAAGAGCCCCGAGCCCCCGTGCACCTCCGCTGTCTCTCTCTCTGCACCTTGGAGCTTGCATGTGGGATGAATGAGCAAACCTCCAGGCTGCTCCTTCCCTCGCAGCAATGCCCCCCACTATTACACCCATGGCTCTTCCTTCTCTCTCAGTGGGACTTGTGCTCTCCCCTGGACCTGGGCCTTGATCTTTGTTCCCGGGGCATCCTACGAGTGCCGGGAGAGGCAGGGCTTGGCATCCAAGGGGAAGGGGTCTGAGCTACGTAGCGTGGGATTCCCTTGTAAACCCATCCTTCAGGTGCGCCCAGCGATGTGATGGGTGGTGCCGCCCTTTGTCGCAGGGGGGTGAAAGCCGCAGCCTGAAAAGTGAAATCCAAGTGACCGCGTGCCCCCGAGAGACTCTGGTCTGCAGCTGCAGCTCATTTTCTCCCGGAAGAGAAACGGGTTGGATGCCTGCACTTAGTAACCTAGCATTAAGCTTCGGTAACTGTTCATGCACAAGGACTTCTGGGTCGCACGTTCTCCCGGTCTGGTCACGGGTCTCCTGGTACTTGGAGGTCTTCTTGAAGCCCCAGCTTGTAAAGCCATGTCAACAAGCAGCAATCTTAGCCCTCGCTTTGAAAGGGGTCAATTGCCAGCTTTTACGCAGTTGGAAGCAGAGCCCGAGTCCCTGCAGAGGGCATGAAACTAAGCGGCAAATAAGGAGTTCAATATCACTTGGCCTGGAGCCCAAGATGAAGCCAAGCTTCATGCAAAGGGCAGCACCCACCACCACGAAGGAGGATGGAGCTGGGCTGGTCTCAGTGGGGGCAGACGACAGAACAAGGAGCAATGGGCTCAAGCTGCAGCAAGGCAAGTTGAGGTTGGATATTAGGAAAACCTGTCTTGGGTGGTGGGTAGTAAAGCACTGGAATAGGCTACACGGAGGGGTGGTGCAGTCTCCATCCTTGAAGGTTTTTAAGACCCAGGTAGACAAAGCCTTGGCTGGGATGATGTAGTTGGGGCTGGTCCTGCTTGGAGCAGGGGTTGGACGAGATGTGACCCCGCTAAGGGACCTTCCCACCCCCATCGTCTATGACTGCGATGCTATGAGGTGTAGATGCAGGGGCTACCAATATGCAGAACTGGTGGGGAGCAGATGTAGCATTTAGATCTAGAAAGGATCGCTCCTTGAGTTCAGATCCCATTTTCAACTGGATCCTATCTTTAGCCACAGCACTTCTTCCTTGCTCTTTACAATCAAGTTCCCCTGCCACCGCCTAACACCTATATCTTGACTTGTTCCCATCGGAGCTGAGTTTCAGTGCTGTATCCAACCACCTGGACCCCTGCCGATCGTTCTCCCATCCCTCGCCGCCTACGTCATTGCTTCTCAAATGCGTGCATTTGAACCGAGCTTTCCTGGGTCAGTGCATTGCCGAGTAAATGTATCCAGAGTGAGGCAGAGCTCATCTTTTTCAGCATGGCTAAATGACTATAGTAGTAAAAGGTGAAAAGGCCAGAGGGTCACTTGAAGCTGGAAAGAGCTATTTTGCGCAAAGCAATAACATATTATAGCTTTTCAATTCTGACAGCCGGGATCCAGGACTTGCTCAGGCCAGGTGTAAAATGTATGGAGCGGTCTCTGTTTTCTTCCTTACATACGTGTTGGTTCATAACCTGGAAAAATGACCTGTCTGAGCTGAGGCCAGGACTAGAAAAGTAGCAGCTTTTTGCATGTCAAGATTTAGGGGCATTGGCAGGGTTGTTTGGGGAAGCAGGTCTGTCTGCAGCCAATGCTATCAACTTTTAGGAGCACTGAAATTCATCCAGGAATGGTGAGGCTGGGTGGGGGGGAGCTGGAAAAAAGGAGAAACAAATAATTTAAGGTTGTTGTTTGTTTTTTTTTAATGAGAAACAGCTGCACTGCAGGGTTGAAAATGGGGGGAAATAAATTGCAGGCAATGACAGGATCGGGGGAAGAACAGAGAAGGCGGCAGAGCTACAGGGCTTGGAGGTATAAAACTGTGCAAACCATCTAAAATACACAATATTGGGGGGGGGTCAGGATGGGAGAAGCTGGTCAGTGCAAAAGGATGAGGAAGGTTTGAGTGCTCAAGAGGAGATCAAGATTAGTGTGGAGGTATAAAATATAGCTCCCTTGTGACCTTGGATGCATCAGTCTAATTTAGGTATTATTTGATGTCAATTTTCACTGAATCCCTATGTTTCCAGTAGTTGAAAACTTCCCTGGGGCTAGGGATTTATTCTGCCCACCTTCTGCTCATTTTACAGACAAATAGTAGGTGCATTTGGTGCTAAGACAGCAGGCCCTGCCTTTGTAATACCCTTCAGTGTGTCTAAGGGTAAGGACCGTAGTGCTGGAAGGGGTCCCCGGGTCACAGATGCCCGCCTCGTGCTAGCAGGTGACCGCAGCCTACAATCCTGGCCAGAAACGGATCGAGCTCCATCTTAAAAGTAATTAGGTCTCTTCTCCCCATGGCACCCGCTTCCCAGAGACCTTCCCTGTGGGGGCTGTTGTCTGGCAGGGGAGCTCAGCCCCGAGCCGAGAACGAGGACTCGGAGTAATTGGATGACTCCCGGGAGGCGCTGCGGCAGCATTTCCGACTTGAAACCTGCCACGTTGCAGACATTTGGGGGCTTGGTGGGAAATCTCAGTTGTCCCCAGCAAGCTGACAGGCCTGGCAGAGGAGAGTGGGCGCTGCACTTCCAGAGATGACGTGACGCACCCGGGGCTACATAGCATGGCAGTGGCAGAGGAAGAAGTGGCATCACCCGTCAAATGCCCTGCCTATTGCCCCTGAAGGAAAGCCCCAAAACACAATCCCTGTACCATAGATACACAGGGATCTCCCACTAAAATGCTTGTTCTGGGGATAATTGTAGCCTCCCGGCAATATTTTACCATGAATTAGTGAACTGGGCTCTCGGCCTTCCCTCTAGCTCGGCACAGTTTTTGTCTGCAAACAGTATTCGCGCTATCATACGGCTGCCTCTGGCAGGGAGATTGCAGCAGCTGGTTAACTGCTCCTGGAAAAAACACGGGGAGGGACGGGAAGGATGCAAAGCAAAGGGGCCTGGGTGTGGAGCGCTCCTCTAGATCCGACCAGGTGATGGGGGGCTCCCCATGCCAGCAGGCCTGGTGGTGCCTGCTTGATAATGTGGTCCCATGGGGTGGGATGATGGAGCATCTGCAGGAGTTTATAGTGCAAGAGAGGGAGAAACAACCGTAGTGTGGGGCGTGGAGGACCAGGACGCTGAGATTTACTCCTCTGAGCTGTTTAGGGAAGAGAAGGGAGAGGGGACAAAGCGGAGAAGAGGGGCTCGGGGGGGATTTGCCATCCAGGAAGGCAGTGCACAGCCCAATACAGAGCGATGGCCTCTTTGGTCCTTATTAACTAGCGCATCTTTCTGGGGAAATGCCTGTCACTGGGAGCTCCACAGTTAGCCAAGAAAATGGATTAGGAGCTTGCTAAGAGGTTTATGAAGGGGAATCTTTCTCCCATAAGACAGGAAGTTTAAAGCGTGGTGCTCTCTCCATGAGCCAAGCCAGCAGCTAGATGCCTCTGAGAGAAGCAAAGGGGAAGAAAGCCGCATCGGGCAAGTTCTTGTGGTGGAGAGAAGTGGCCTGGGAGGGAGCCGGGAGACAGGAGAGAGTGGAGAAGAGGCTGGGTATTTTTGCAGAGAGGAGGGAAAAGGAGTGCAAGTGAGTTGCAGCGGATGGGACACGCGGGTGCGGGAGCGAGCAGGAACGAGCGATGGCGAGGGCCGTTTATCTCGCGCCATTAGTTTTGCTAGCAATGGAGCTCATTCGGGGCGTGCCTATAAAGCATTTTTGCTCCCTGAAGTGTCCCGAGCCTGCCAGGACAGCTGTCCTGAACGGCACTTGGAAAGCTGCATTATGGAGCCTGCACCCGGCGTTGCAGAAGGTTTTTTGCCATGAGGCCTGGGTATTTGGGGGTCCTCTCTTTTATTGGTCCAACTGGGCTAAAGTTAGACCGGCTTTCAGATGCAAGGCATTCTTCATCAGGTCTTTCTTGTGCATGTGTGTGCAAGCATATGTGTGCAAGCGTGGGCTCTAGTGGTGCAAGGTGGGCTCTCCCCACCCTATACATTTCCCCCTATGTAAGCAGGCACGCGATGCCAGAAGCAGTTGGGTGTTTTAGAGGTGGGCTAAGAGAGCTTGTGATGACCTGTTCAAAGAAAGGCGAGAAGAAGTGTGCTTTACTTACCAAAGCAACAACCTGGGACTCCCAGAGCTCTGATTTAGGTCCTGCCTCTGCCACACACGGCTTGTGTGACCTTGGTGAAGTCATCTAATTCACTCTTCTTCCCTGTAAAATGGATCCCCTCTGCAAGACTGATGTGTTATAAGGGCATGCTCATTAGTGCCCGGGATATGATGATGATTAAGAGCCTTCAGGTACCTAAAGGGCCACAGTATTAAACACGGTCACTAATCCCATAAGTCTTATAAATCACACATTTTCTCCCCCTAAAAAATACATGGACAGTTATTTATTTCTGGTTTCTGAATCTTCCAGCAGTTTTCTTCCCTTTTGTTATTTGATGAATGCTACGATTCTCATGCAATCTCTTAACTGCAGGAGCTGAGACTAATAATATAAAAAAAATTACACTAATAACTGCAAGACTCACTGGCAACCCTGGCTAAAGCATTTTAAGCCTAAAATGGAGATTTTAATTGCTGTAGAAACCCCAATAGAAATAGGAATGATGGTAGGATTGCTTTTTTTCTTGATATGTATTTTTTTTAATAGGCATGTTTGTGACCCCATCAGGATGCAAAGAGAACCAGGGAAACAAAATGGGCCATAAACAGTAAGTAAATGGAGCCGTCTGTTTTCGACAGCTCGAACGGATTAAAGTGCAAAATGTAAACGACTCGGGCACGTGGTAAGCGTTAAATTAGATTTTTTTTTTTTTTTAAATCCTTCCCTTTCCAAAACGGTCGAGAGCTGCGGTGTCGGACCTCGGGTCCAGCCTGCCGAGGTGTCGTCCAGCTTTCGGGGCCTCTGGGTGTGACCTGCAGGGCACCGCTTTGTGGGCAGGGCAGAGGTGTAATGCCATCGCTGCTGGCCAGATCCAGCCCCCCAACCCAAGGGATTTGGACACCTCTGGTCTAGAGGCATTGCTGCGTGAATCCAGAAACCTAGGTGATTGGCTTGCTCGCCTCCTGTGCGACAGCTCCGCTCTCTGTGCCTCAGTTGCTCCATCCTAAAACTCCTTTGAGATCTGTGAGCAGAAAGAAGGGATTTATTTTTCTGTATCCTTTGAAAACAGGCAGCTGTCGGTTCACGAGTGCACCTTCTCCCCTCAGGCAGGGTTTCCTCAAGTTTTCCGGAAAAAAAAAGTCCATGCTGATATGATTTGATTTTATTTTATTATTTTGATTGGGGAAAATCCTGAAAGCTTCTCTTTAAAAACTTGAGATTTTGCAAGGTTGACCTTTTTTTTGCATTTAAAAATATTACACCTCTCCTGCTTTTTAATTAATTAATTAATTTATTTATTTTTATGGGGTTTTCAACCAACTTTTGACTTTTTCTGTGTAGCAATCCCAGACCTGCTGCTAGGGCAAACCGGGTCGTCCAGGTCTTGTTTCTGCAGCACTGTTTTCTATAATTGTTTTCTGTAAGAGAATTATTGGTATAGGATTGGGTCAAGGTGGAAATATGTGACGGCAAGCAGCGGGGACCAGACTGGAGATGTCCAAATTTAACAGCATGAATTCAAGAGGTAGGAAATTATAGTGAGGAATGCAACAGATTGTGCACTCTGTGCAAGGGGATGTGCTACAAGCATCAGTGAGTTATAAACGCTTGCAAACGGCACATTTTAAAAGGTGTTTTCCGTGGGAGCGCATATAGCTGCTGCTTTCCATAGACATCCCTGCTAGCGCCACTCGATGCACCACGAGTCACGTGCCGCCGGCGAGTAAGGATGAATCCTTTCTCAATGGACACTGAAACCTGCAGACCCGGCTTTTTGCGGTGGCAGGATAAAGCAAGTCTCGTTTTCAGAACAAAAAAGCGAGCTGCAGATGTGAAGCAATGGAAGAAATTCAAAGGCAGGTGGAGGAGATGACACGGGAGGGGGGGGAAACAGAAAACCTGCCTTTGCCAACAGGAATCGTCGCTGGCAGAAGGAAACCAAGATAGGCGCGCAAAGCAAACCTCACCGGAGGAAGCTGGGTTGCCATGCTCTGCATGTCAATGCATCATTTCTCTGCAGCATCTCTCATTCTCTTCCCCCTCTTTGCCTTCTATTTTTCCCTTCTCTATCCCCCAGCTGGCATGTGGCCCGCTTGTCGCTGTCACTTGATAGGTCTCTCTTCACCATGGATTTAATTTAATTTCCAACCAAACGATGATGCCGAAAGAGTGATGAATGACTTTGGGGGACCAGGAGGTCTCTAAGATGGGGTCACGGCGGAGCAGAACCATTCAGATGTTGTAAGGCTCTTGAAGAGGTGAAAGATTTTTTTTTATTTTTTCAAATTAAAAGCAAGCTCCATTGAAAGGGAAAAGAAAATGAATGGAAACTTCCCCTTCTCCTGGACAGAGACCGATCCTCCAAACCCCATCGCTTGCCTGCAGGCATCTCTCGCGTTCAGAAAGGAGTCGCCTGGGGGTTCATCTACCTGAGAGAGGAAAGGGGTCGAGCATCGTGCAATGGCTCCAGGGTAACGTGCACCATCTGGCTGCCCCGATCTAAGTGCAGGGAGGTGGGCGTGCAAATGCACACCCTCAGCCAGGCCTCCAAGTGGGGTGGATGTTTCCTAGCACACAGGCCCTTGATGTGGCAACCGCCTCTGATGCATGGAGGGAGCACAGCCCACTTTCCCTCCTGTTTCAGAAAGGTGGGTGCTTGCAGTTTTGGCCTTGCTAGCAGCGGATGAGCTCAGGGGTAGCCTTTCTTGCTCTTGGCACTGTGAGGCTCTCACGTGCCTGTAGACCCTTCTCCAGCCAACCAAGCTACCTCACCCACAGATGCCCTATGATACCCCATGCAAGAACAAGCCCATTGCAACCTCTGGCTGCTTGAAAGGCTCAAGGACGTCGCCGACAACACTAACGTTAATGCACCCCTATCCGGAGCAGTTCAAGGTCGACCTACCACGAGCAACTCTTCAGACCAGCGTGGGTAAAGCAGGCTGCTTCCTACAGAATTGACACTGAAAACCAAGTGGATGAAAGGCTCTTCAATTTGGGGGCATTTTCACTCAAAGACCGAAGTACTCAAAACAACCATCTTTGACCTTCAATAAGCCAATGATAGCACCATCCTTGTGCACACGGAGGAAGATCTCCAGACTGCGCCGGATCTTTTTGGAGAAGTCTGCCAAACCTGTGTGCCTCTGTCTCAAGTTGGAGAAAAATTCAAGTGCTTTATCAGCCTGCCCTGAGCCATGAATGTAACCCCCGCCCTCCCCAAATTACCAGTGAGGGGAAGACCCCGGAGGTAGTTGAACAGTTCCCCTACCTAGGTTGCCACCTCTCGGAGAACGAACCTTAATGAGGAGACCCAGCACAGGATCAGGTATGCGAGCACCTCCTTTGGGAAATTGTCTTTATTCCTTGTGATCTCTGGACACTGAGATCCGGGTCTTGAAAGCGGTCGTCATTCCCACTCTCCTCTATGGATGTGAGACGTGGGTGACCTACCATCATCATCTCAAGAGTCTGGAGAGGTATCGCCAGCAAATCCTTCACATCAAATGGGAAGATGACTACACAAATGCCAACACGACGGCATTTGCCCAAAGGGTCCACAAAATAATCCACTCGGCCCCCAAACACGTGCCACGGCCACAGTGGGGAGACTCTCATGCTGGTCATGGTGATTTGAAGAGAAGAGGGTGGATAGCAAGCGAATCGGGGTACCTGTTGCTAAAGAGTTTCAAGTCGAGTCTCCTAGCAGGGTCCAGGGTAGAAATACCGCGTTTCAGCTCGCCCACCGTGGCTGTGACACACATTTGTCTGCCACGTTAGAGGCTCATCCTTCCCCGTTAATTCTCCGGTGAGGACAGACGCCTGCTCTTCAGCCCGGAGGTTATCTCCCCACCTGCTTTTACATTTTACCACCTTGTTTATGCGACGCGAGCTTAGGAGCGTTAAAGATTGCAAGCTCCATTTAACATTTATGACAGCAAACTACTCCTAAGTGGAGAGGGAGCGAGGAAGAAAAGGATGTAGGAGAGAAAGCTAAGATAACACGCCTAAGGCTGCAACAAACATTCAGCTTCTCAAGCACTCGGAGCCAATGCAAAAGTGCTGGCAGAAAATTCCCCCTTGCCCACCGCCTGCAAATCCAGCAGCAGGCTTCAATTGGCTATAATTGTCTGTCTCTGTTCCCCAAACCCCCCAAACACCGCTTGTCCACTAGGCAGAGCAGAATAAAGAGCAGAATAAAGTTCTCTGGTTTTGGCTTCCGGGTGTTTTTCGGAGCTGCGAGCCATGCTGTTTGCAGCGATACGGCTCATGAGCCATTATGGGGAAAGAGGCTCGATTCCTACCACTCTGCTGAGGATAACAAAAGGAGGTGCTGACAGGAGCGGTGTGACCAACGGGGAGCACGGGGATGGTGATTGAGGATATTGGCTTTTGGAGGTGGCCTGAGCTCTTGGGGTTTTAGACCCAGTGGTGTTATAAGGGTGTTACCCCAGCAAAACCCCTGTAGCTTGACCCGCCTTTGTCTTCAGAGCAATATTTCTTCTTCTTCTCAAGATGCAGGACTGAGACCGTAATTCTCATAAGGATCTCGTGATGCTTATAATGGAGGATGGATGGTCTTGTGAGTCAGAGATGGGGCCAAGACTTAGTCATAGGACATGAGGACTGAAGGGACCTCAGGAGGTCACATTGAGTCCAACCCCCTGCTCCAAGCAGGACCAGCCCCAACTACATCATCCCAGTGTTGAGCCAGATCTTAGAAACCTCCAAGGATGGAGACTCCCACCTCTCTAGGCAACCCATTTCAGTGCTTCACCACCCTCCTAGTGAGAGAGTTTTTCCTAATATCCAACCTAAACCTCCCTTGCTGCAACTTGAGCCCATTGCTCCTTGTCCTGCCATCTGCCCCCACTGAGCACAGCCCAGCTCCATCCTCTTTGCAGCCCCCCTGCAGGGAGGTGAAGCCCAGGCACATGGGGAGGCATCAGATCTTCTCTTCTCCAGACTAAATCAGCCCTGTGCCCTCTGCCTCTCCTCACAAGTCCTGTGTCCCAGCCTTCGAGCCATTTTCATTGCCCTCCGCTGGACTCTCTCCAATGTGTCCACATCCCTTCTGTAGTGGGGGACCCACAGCTGGACACAGGACTCCAGATGTGACCTCGCCACTGCTAAATAGAGGGGAATAATCGCTTCCCTCAATCTGCTGGCAACGCTCCTACCAATGCAGCCCAATATGCCCTCAGCCTGCTTGGCTAACATGGGAGAATTGGATTCAGTTCAACTCGAAGGGCCAAACCCTACTACCCCTATTCACCTTGTGTATTAACTGGGTTTTTTTTAGTGACTTGAGCAGGATATGAGGACACTTGGGTACCTAATAGATGGAGTAAGATCTATGGAGTAAGAACCTATGTTTTTGGAGGCAGAAACTGTTTCTTACCAGATACAGCCCCTAGCGCAGTGGCGCTCTGATCCGAGTCGGGGCTTTTGTTACCTGTGTACCAGTCGCACCAACAGGTGACATGACTTGTCTAAGACCACCCAGCAAGTCAGTGGCAGAGGAATAAAACCCACATCTGCTGCTTCCCCCACCCTCTGCTCCAACCATTGGAGCATGCTACCCCTCGCTGCGACTACGCCGCTGCATTAGCAGCAGAACAGCCGAGTTCATTTAGGGGAAGAGATGAAGTTGGTCAAGGTTAATTGAAACTGTGCCAGGAGAAACCTCTAATGCAGGATGTTGAGTTGCAATCATTGCCTGCTGCCACGATGTCCCTTGGTTTCATTAGCTGAAGTCAAATTTAGGGCCTCTGCTACTCGAGTTAAAGAAGCCTACGTGCTAGCAACAGTAGTAGGCTTTTATCTTCGGCCACTGAAGGCGGGGAGGACTCGCTGTCATCAGTGCGCTACATTTCCCTGGTATATGATGGCAATATCTGGGCTATAAAAATACAGCTGGGGTTGGTTTGAAAATGAAAGAGCTGTTTTCACGGGAATGAAACAAAGCAACACATGGAGACATTTCCTCTGGCTTAATGCTCCGGAATAGCTTGTTCCGACAAATCGACATTTGGAGCCAGCTTTTCCCCTCTCTGCATCTTTTTTTTAGTAGTCATTTCCAGGTGGGCCCTAACAAGGAAGGGGAGACGTTTCTTCCACCAGGAACCGGAGAGGACCAGCGCCCAGACCCAGCAAAGGCTCCGCGGGCAGCCGCAGCGTCAGAGGGGGCTGGGGAAGGTTGGTCCCTTGCAAAGAGTTTGGAGAGAGCTGTGAAAGCTGCTTTACAGTCTCCTGTGAAAGCCCATGGGCTGCACAAAGCTGCTCATGCCAGAAATGCTATATGCATCCTGATTGTTCTCCGATGGGCAGCGCGTGCATGCACCGACACCGTCTGATCTCGGAGCAAGGGATCGGGAGAGGGCAGCTGGCTGAGTGGAGGCAGCCTGAACCCAGAGGCAAACCGAGATCTTTGATTTCAAAGGAAACACATTTTTGCCAGGGGGAGAGATGAAAAGGTCGACGAAAGCGTTTTCTTTGCACTTGGATCCTGTTCAGAAATGCAGAGCGCCGGGCGATCGACAGGCTGGCTGGGTCCTCTTGCTGCTTAGGGGAGAAGCTAATGGCCCCCCCAGGTGTTCTCAGTGCTGTTGGGAGAACTGGGGACGGTGCATGGCCGAGATGGAAAGGGACAGAAGAGCAGATTCAAACTCATGCTGGCTTGGGGCTGGTTTCAGAGCCCCTCACTCATGCCGAATAGCACCTTGCACCAGCTGTTGCCATTTGCTTCAGCATCATGAAAGAGGATGGTGGTTATTTTCTTGGGATGGACCCATCCAATGTGCAACTGCAGGTTGGGGAGTGCTTGGCTAGGCTGAAGTACTGCAGAAAATAAGTCCTGCCCGTTATAACAGATTGCAAGCAGAGTATGAGCCTATAGTGTACTTTTGGTGCAAAAAAGAAAAAAAAAAATCCACTGGCACATTGGGATATATTAACAGAGGGCAAAGGAGATGTTTCCTCCAACTGCTCGGCAGTGGTGGGGCCTTGCTTGGAGGACCGTGTCCAGTTTGGGGGACAAATGAGCAGGAGCCTAGGAGAGAACAGCAGAAATGGTTAGAGGTCTAGGAAATGTGATTTATGAGGAAAGGTTGGCAGAATTGGGATTATTAGTCTGGAGAAGAGAAGGCTGAGGAGGGATTTGATAATAGACTTCAAATATCTGAAGGGTGACTATAGAAAGGATGGACCGCAGGGGACAGGGCAAGGAGTGACAGTCTTTAGCCGCAGCAAGGGACATCTAGGATGGAGACTAGGTCGCGTGAGCTGACTCTGAGGGCGGTCAAGCATTGAAATAAGCTACCTAGGCTTGGTGTGTAATATTCATCTTTGGAAATGTTTAAGAGCAAGTTAGATGGTCTAGATGGGAATGAGCCCGTCTGGACTAGATGACATCTTGAAGGCCCTTCCAGCCCCATTTTTCTCTGATTAGATGATTTTTCTCTTGCCTTTAGCATCCCATATTACTGCACAAGGTTTTCCTACCTGGTTAAGCTCTGGATGAGGCAGGGGGCTATGCTGGAGCTCTTCTTTCAGCTCTCTGCTTCTTCCTTGGATTTTTGCATCCCTTTTTTCTTCCTATTAAACTCTCAGGTTGTTTGGAGACCAGTTCAAGGGGATCGAGGGGGCTTGGGGTGTGAGTGCATGTCGTATTGTGAGAGCATTGGGCACAATGCTGCGATTCACTTCCCACGCTAAATGCTTGTCCTTGTTCCCCTTCCAAACACCCGGCTCTCGGGTGGGCAGCTCAGGATCCAGCTCATTGCAGACTTGAGCTGCTCCTCTGCCTTCCTGATGTCTCGGAGAGGAGCAGCAAAAATGATCGGAGGTGAGAAGAGGTTGGAAGAACTTACTTCGTTTGGAGGAGTGAAGGCTGAGGATGGATTTGACTTCAAATACAAACCAGGCTGTTATAAAGAGGAAGGGAATCAACTGTTCTCTGTATCCACACAGATAGGTGAAGAAGCAATGGGCTTCAATTGCTATGAGAGAGATTTAGGTTGGCTATTGGGGAGCATTTCTCATCCTGAGGGTGGTGAAGCACCGGGGGAGATTGCCTAGGTGGGCTGTGAAGCGTCTAGTGCTTTAGCAGTGGAGGGTTTTAATTTGGACAAGCACTTGCATTTGATGATTTAGTCAGGGATGATCCTGCCTGGAGCAGGGGCTTGGAGGAGGTGCCTGCCTCTGCCCTATTTTCTGCAGATCTGTGAATCCCCTGGAAGCAGCCACCACGACCGTGCAGACGGAGCTGGCTCATCTATGTGTCATATTGAATGTAATATTTGAATGTTTGTAATAGTTGCCCATTAGCCAGTTTAGGAAAAAGACACAGGTTCATCTTCTTCTCTAGGCCATTGTTTTGGTCTACGTGCGGAAGGTCCTGACTTTGCTCAAAGTCTTAACTTTTGAATTTTATCATTAGAGGCCTTTAACAAAGTTAACATAAAAATGACCCTTAAGCAAACATCCTGAGAGATCAAACCCTAGGGCCTTTGAAAAGATTGGAAAGAAAGGAAATTCCCCAAAGTAATTAAATGGTCAAGAAAAGAAACTAATTACCAAGCAAAAGAATCTGTTGAGTGAGATCCGAGCCCAAATTTGGGAGTAGTGACAGGTTTGAGTAGGAGTGGCCCAAGACGGCAGCTCACTCCATAAAAACTGTAACCTACCATCCCAATTTGGAGGTAACCTCACTTGCAGAACAACGAAGGAAGAATCGCAAGTGTAGGCTGGATCAGACTGATCACCTGAACCACCCTCTCCATGAACACCAATCTCTTAGTTCACGCTGAAGCCGCAGAGCGCCCGAGAGGAACTTAGTCCTATCAGTATTGAGGCCAGCCCATTGAGCCGTACTGTTGAGGCAAGCCCATTGAACCATACTACTGAGGCCAACCCATTAAACAGTACTACTGAGGAATGAAACCATATTTAGGTGTTTGGCTTCTCAGAATGCTAGCATTGTAAGTATATCATGAAAATAATAGTATTGATTCAAATTTAACTTTGAGTTGTAATTGTAATTGTTTGAAGGAAGTGCATTCGGAGCATTGTTTCTGATATATGTAGGTATTGTGTTCTTAATGTTTGTGGTATTTCTTAAAGCGAAGCAGTGTTATATACGTAGCAAAGAATTTTAAAATAAAATTGTGTTGTATGAATTAAGTGTGCAATCATTGTGAAATCGTGCAATCAACTAACTACTCCCCCAGCCAGTGCATCAAACGAATCAGGAAGTTGTGTGGGATTTTCTCTGTTCCATAACCCACTAGAGACACTATGCACTAGCCCCCCACTCCTGACCGAGAAGAGGCAAAAGTTATTGCTGCTTAATGATGGACTTGTGGCCCCTAAGACCGGAGGAGGCGAGTTGTGTTCAGCGCCTGATGGACAGCAGGCTTGGCTGAACCTAGCCCCCGTTGTCTGCCCCGTTGTCTGCCCCGGCAGAGAGGCCACGGACTCGATGCAAGGTGGAGGTGGAGGGTTGTGGTCTTCCCCGCTCAGCTGGTGGTCTCTGGAGGCTCTTGAGCACAGGGGACGGGCACTGCGAGGCTGGGGCTGCGCTAGACATTACTGCTGTACTAAAAATCACTCCCTTCTCCTCCTGGAGGAAGCATGTGCTGCCGGGTGGGTAAGGAGAGGGGGTTGAATACCAAGCTGCCTGATCGGGCACCTCTTCAGGGTCCTAAATCTACCAAGCATCCAGACATCACACAGAGAAGAAGGTCTTGATTCTAACCCCAAGCGTTTTTCAAAGCAAGTAGTCACGACCGTTTTATAGATGGAGAAACTGAGGCACAAAGCAGGGAACTGATTTGCCCAAGGTCGCCCAGCAAGGCAGTAGCAAGGAGAGGACTGGAGCCCCCATCTCCTGGTTCCTAGCCCTGCACCCTTTCCACTAACCACCATCGCCTTCACTCCCAATGTAGTCCTAGGAGCCCAGGTTTGCAAGCCGCTAAGGGGTGGCAGGCCCCGGCACCGGCGCAGTGCCACGCTGCCCTTGCAGCCCCAGGACTGAGCCTGAGCACATCCACTTCGCACGCTGGGGACCTTGGAAACAAGGCTCCCTGCCGTGGTGGTATTAGCTGATGTATCGCTGCAGGCTCTGTCCTGGGAAGTGAATGCTCCTTTCTGGAAACCAAAGGGAAAAGAGGGAACGCCGAATCTGGCCTTTAAGACGGTGGCTGCACTGCACCCATGGAGGCTCATGCCCTCCTCCCCTTTGCGTGGGCCGTCACGGTAGGGGGACAGCTTGCGCTGGCCGATGGAGATGTCCCCCCAGCACGGGGGGCAGCGAGGGGAAGTCCTTCCCTGACGCCGGCCCTGCTTCTCCGAGGCCACGGTGGGTCTCTGGGGGGCAGTTGTCAGGTGAGCTGCTCATCCATCCCACGCTGCTGTCGCCTGGAGGCTGAGAAATGAATGAGATGCCAAGGCCTCTCAGTCTATTACAAGTGTCAGGCTCTATCACTCCAGCCACATCTGTCAATGATGTCCTTAACTGCAGCAGAGACCCAAATCCCACAAGGCAGCCTGGTGATTTAGCACATGGCTAATGCTCGGCTCTGCGGCGCGATAGGACCGGTTTCAATTCCAAGGTCCCGGTCTCTTGCTCCCTTGCACTGCCAGGAAGCAGCAAGCTCAGCTGTTGGAGAGCGCTCGGGATCCTTTATTAGCAGCCTGTGAGGTTGATTAAAAAGGGAGGTTAATGGAGTCGGCAGCATATTCTCAGCTGGTAGGTGCAGGGGAGGAGAGGGAGGTCGGAAGAAGTGGTGGGCAAGGGGGAAGCTCTCAGAAGAGGCGAGGGTAAGGCAGGAGGAAGAATAAGTGGGCTGTGGCTATGGTCCACTCCATTCCTACGATGATCCTTATGCTTCCCCAGCTCCTGCCAGCTGCACCTGCTTGCCAAAATGGAGCTAGCAACTGAGCCACCCCCACTCAGCCGCCCTCCAACCCCTCTCCCCCACGCGTCGCTCCCCAGGGCGCTGGCACCGGCTGCTGCCAAGGCACCAGTGATAGATGGACCTCGCACCTGTCTATTAGAACAAGGCAAAAGACCAATTGCTTCACCTAACAGCAATTGTCCTAAAGCCCCTTGGTGATTTAAAAGCTCTTGCTGGTTTGGACTGGACTCTGTCCAAAGCAGTGCTGCTTTCCCAGGCGAGGGGATTAAAGATGTTCAAGCAGTTCTCTCCATTACCACTTCTGGCTGAAGGTCAAGGGATGAATTATGCATTGCTGCTCTTCAAGCTGCAGCCTCTTTTTCTTTTCTCCCTGAAGCCCAGGGTAGGACTTTTCTTTTTCTTTTTTTCTTTTTTTGGTGTGTGAATTGACAAGGGAACACGGCTCAGGATCTTCTATTCAATCCCTCCTGTAAGGCAGGATTATTGTTCAGCAGCAGGGAGGGGAGGTGAGCACAGGGGAGCTGGAGGATCCCCACGCACAGCCTCTGTAACCTGTCGGTGCTTAGGGAATTGGAGTGATAGCACCAGCTGCATTGCGATGTGCTCCCTCTCCCTCCACGGGCTCCACATCTGTCAGAGCTGCTCCTGCCGGCTGCACGTGGGCAGCAAAGCAGCGAGGCCCATTGGGCACGTGCATCTAGGGTGCTTCCAAACATGAGCTATCCGTGCACCCTGGCTCATGCACCAGGGCTGGAAACGAGGTGCATCCGTGCACCAGGGCTGGAAACGGGGTGGCCAAGTAGCTCCAGGTTGCTCTCTTGGGATCATTCCCCACACCTCTGTCTCCCGTGAGCTTAGGACAGGAAGTGAATGCAAAAGCTATTTCCAGTCATGACCATGGTGAGGATTTCAGGAACTGGAACGCCTCTGTCGAAAGCCACGGTGGAGTTGGCCCAAGACAACAGGACTGACTTCTTGCCAGAAGCAACCTCTTAATGGGCCTGTGCGACCCATAAGAGTCTGTTAGCTCGGTGGGTCCCTCCCACGTCTCTGGGATCTAGTTGACGTGTCAGGCAATACAAGAGAGGCCTTGATTCCCCCTCTCCTGAGAGCTCAGGCATGACGCCCCATTTCCTGGCTTGTGTAGGATTATTCTGCCCAGGGCACATTATGTCCAGGTTCGTTTTATTTCTCGTAGACCCATAGGGCCGGAAGGAGCCAGGAGGGTCACCCCGGGGAGCTGGGCTGCAGATCTGTGCGCTGGGAGCCGCGCTAGCAGAACCGAGCTCAGTTCGGGTGTCTTGTCCCGGTGGCTGCCCCAAGCAGCTCGAGAGCCAAGGCCACCGCTGTTGGCTGCAGACCTTGCCCCAGCAGTGGCCTGGGAGTTGTTGAAGGGGACCATCATGGACTGAAGATGAGCTCCAAATGGATGGATAACTCTCAGAGCAGCTTAGGTCCCTGCATGGAGGGAGCGCTTGTTTTGGGCATGTTTTAGGACCTCTGGTTTTAGATCTGCATGGAGGGGCCTCTTGTTTTGGGCAGCGGAGAGCCCTAGCTCCCCTCTTGCACCATTAATGTGTGCATCAGAAGGTCTTGAGAGGAGCTTGTGAGTCCTAATTCAGTGATTTTTTTTTTTAATCTCTCCCATCCTGGGGTCTTCCTCCCATGCGGATAGAGCCTCCCTCCTCAAGGCTCCCCTCCCCTTTAACCCTGCAAAAGGGGCAAGGTTGCAGCTACCCTGACACCATGTCTCATGATCCTTCTGGGTTCGCGCCGCCGTTCACTACCTCCTTCTCCACCAACTTTTCCCCCCGCTTCGTCTCATCCTGTCACATTTACTACACGGCTGAGGCAGCTGTGATGGAGTGGTTAATCCCGTCATCATTTGTTGGTGTCTGACACCGCAGCACCTGTCTTCATTTCCACCTCCCCCTTTAATGGTATTTTTAGATTGCTACATTCTCTTCTCCTGACTTTTGAACAAATGCCTCCTCTCGCCACAGCCTGGCTGCTGGGTTTGTGTGTACGGCAACGGTGGGGGGGGCTTGTCAAGACCTTTTTTGATCATGCCGACGTGGCGCCAGGTGAGAGCTGCGCACGGTTGCAGGCATAGATCGGCTACGCACCTGGTGAAGGCAGCGCCGCCTAGGCTATTCCCGCAGGGTGATGTGGACGGGGTTGTCAGACACTATTAGGGGGTGCTGTGCTCCTTCCCCCACCCCTCCTGGGCTGCGTGGATGTGTTCCTTGCACCCTTTTACAGGAGGGAAATGCACCCTTTGATGCCCCGTGGAAATCCCTCTCCAAGGCTTGAATGCAGTCACAGAAGAGGCTTCCCCCTCAAGAAACATCTGTCTCATGCCTGGGGGCCAGATGTAGGAATGGTGCGTGCTGTGCAGATATGAGTCCTGAAGCTCCTGCAGCATGCAAGATAACTCATGAGTGAGTTTGAATCTTCATTTAAGGGGCTTGGCAAATTGGCACCCACTGGGACAAACTGGACTAAGTCCCCTGGAGCAAACCGTGCTTGCTGGACTGGAGAGCATTCCCTGGGAGTCGGCAAGGGTGCTGGTATAGCAGCACAGGCAGCGCTCCTAATGTGCCATCTCCAGGCTCTCTGCCACGAGGCCCAGCTCACTGTATTTTGGCTGCTAGCCCCAAGGTTGGCCGATTCAGAGGTTGGATCCCAGGTTTGGAAATCTGTGGGGTGACAGTGGGGCGTAAACGCGGGAGGGGCATTGCGAGTGATGTGATGGGGCCGTGTTCATGCCCACGCAGCCTGCAACCTCCCATCTGTTTCCTACCACGCCTTCCCAACCAGAGCATTCCCGTCCAGTCCAATGACGTATGGAAACCTCAGCGCTTCGTTTTGAATCCTATTGCAAATACTGAGTCAGTTCAATTCGGAGGCAGGTTTGCTGCTCCAGTATCCAATGGCTCTGGGCTGACTTAGCCCCATGCCTGCATTTGGCCCCCTGTTGCCCTTTCCACATTAATTGAGGATTAGATTTCATCCGCTGTGCCGAAAAGGTGAACGTCCCACTCGCCGCCAGTCAGGCTTTGTAATTCTAGGTACTTAATATCCAGCTTGTTCAAGTGCTACCCGGCTCTGCTCCTCTTCATTAGCTTATGTTGAGAAGGTTGTTAGCTTCCAGAGGGGATTCGGTATTAGAAATTAATGACCTGTTTCAGAAAACTAATCCCATCTTCCACCAATCCACCCCCCCTTCAGGGCTGCCATGAGACGTGTGCCTCTGACGTGTGGGTATCAGACAACTTCCTCCTGGGGCACGATGCCCTGGGCAGCCCCTACCCGCTCCGTGGATGGGGCAGCTGAGAGGTCACCTCCTATTTATTATGGTGTGCAAAGTCGCTCGGCACGTGGGACACGAGTGTTGCACAGAGCTGGTGACCGGACCGGGGACTGTCCGGTCAGTCGAGAAGGTTAAATTCTCGCCATCCAGCAGATGCTATTGATTTTCAGGCGTTGCCTTTGTGCTTTAAAGAAGCAGCATGGTCACCACCTAGTCTTGATGCCTAGCTTTTAGGGCATGGTGAGGGTGAATGGCTTTCTCCTTAATCAAGAAGGTGTTAAAGCAGGACTCTGGCCTGGGCTAGCTCTGCCCTGCGGTACTTGCAACCAATGCCAGGCCTAGAGGGAGGAGAAAAAAGGAGGTAGCCTGGACTGAGCTGGGGAGGAGGAAAACCTGAGACCCTCGAAATGCTGTGGCCAGGTAGACTCTGGAGCCTCTTAGCCAGCTAATGCATCCAGGGAGCCCTGGGCTGGCTGCTTCACAGGGGTACAGGTACTAATCTTCTTCATCTGATGATGAAAAAGAAAGAAGCCAACAATACCGTAAGAGGGCTTTGGTGTGCAATGCTGGTCCTATAACCAAAGTCCCGGTATTCAGAATAGGGCAAGGAGAAGTGTGGCCCCCGTGGGCTTCTGCAGACGACTTGGTAGGCAGGAGACGCGTGTGAAGGTACCAATGGGTGCCTGTGGGTGTGCACTGCAGCTAGTGGCACTAGTGAGTGTGAAGACTGTAGGCAGCAGACTTGGTTTAGCCTAGTAGGCCCATTAGCGGGTTGGCCCCAGCAGGCCGGGGGTGAATCGGTCCTCGCGCTGGGCGCAGAGTAGGCGTTCCTGAGAGATTCCCCCGCCAGCCAAGACGAGATGATTAAAACTCAGTGACCCAAATTCCTTCTAAATCAGTCTCAGCTTTTTAATTTACAGAGTGCCCTTTGCATGTGCCCCTCGTAGCACTTCGCCATGCACAACAATAGCAAACAAGTGTAAATGCAATAAATAAGTCCCCGCGGGCCGACGGTCTGGAATGCATAAGTGGAGGGAGGGCTTGCGATGCCCCTGGTGCTTGTACTGCTCTTCTCGGCTGTGCGGGGAGGAGCAAGGATGCAGCCCAGACTCAGGAGATCTGGGTTGAAATCCCTCCCGCGTCTCGGCTTACTTAAGGCAAGTCACTTCAGCTTGGTGGGCCTCAGTGCTTTGTCTGTAAAATGGGAGTAATAGCATTTAGGTGTTTAAATATACTCAAGACAGTAAAGACGGGTCCCAGGCACTGTTCATTGTCTGATGAGCCTAGAAAACTCGCCAGCTCACACAGCCTGGTGTCTGTAGCCTGCAGCACACGGGGCAATGTGGCTGGCATCACATCCAGCTACCTTTAATTCCCCAGCCCAAATAGCGGGGCACTCTTTCATAGCTGGGGTGACTAGGGGTGGGCTTTGGTACGTCTCTAAGAGCAAGGCTGTGGATCCTTGGTGAGACCCTGCCCCTGATGGCAGACAGCCCTGGAAGTGAAACAGGAGGCGCCCTGCTTGCTGGAGGGGAGAGTGCTGGCCCTGAGGCTTGCTGGATGGAGGGATACTAAGGAGCTAGAGATTATTCCACCATTTCCCACCTTGGTCTGAACCGAAGTCCTGGATCCAGCCCACCCTGAGGCTGTTTGGAAGCTGGATCCAAGTCTGAAGGATGCTGCTGTCTTGGGGTCACCAGTTGTGAGAGCAACGGGCTGGAGGACAGAGCCGTGCTCAGCTCCCGAAGCTGGACCTGAGCTGACACGCTCAGAACGAGGAAAGCAGGACATTAGACTGCATTTCTCGGCTGTCTTCTCTTCCCCTTCGCTCTGACTTTTGCTTCTGTTCGCTGTGGTTTTTGGGGATCTGCTTGGACCAGGCAAATGATAGGCTGCTGACAACAGCAGGTCTCTCTCCTCTCCGTAACGTGTGGAAAACCTGTCTTTTCTCTAGTTCACAGAGAGGATAACAGCATCCTGTTGCTAACTAGCACCTGCTGCTCTGGCTCCGGGAGCGGGGTCGGGTTTGATGCTGAATGTTTCGCCTCCCGATGAGCTGCAGCAGAGCCCAGTACGTGAGCAGCATAAAGTGTGCCGGATCTTCCCTTTTTCTCTCTCTCTTTCTGTCCCAAGCAAAGTGAGAGGTCGCGCTGTCACTATATGTCCTGCCCACCTTGCTCGAGGGCAGGCTCGTTTGGATGCCCTTGCTCGAATCATCAAACGAGGCAGAGCAAGTGCTGTGCAATGCATCCCGGGTGGGTCTGCTGACCCTCGCCACCCTTGCAGACTCCTTCCTGCTTGAAATGCAGTAAGTGCCCAGGCCGGCCCCGTCGCCGCTCTCCGTCGCTCGCTCTCTCCACATCTGGCGTGTGTGTCCACAATCCAGAAGATTTGCAGAAGATTTCAAACCACCTGGTAGATGGAGCTGCGCGGTGTTGCTCCCTGCCAACTCCAATAACGCTGGAGACGCAGGATGCTTTGCCCTTTGGCAGTTTTGCAAAGTGAGGCTGCGTGCAAGGTAATTGCAGGGCGAGGCGTTTGGAAGATGTCTGATAGCAGAGGCTCATCGAGTCTGATCTGAATCATCCTCTTGAAGGTGAGTCCCCTTGGCAGGGACTGCAACATGGGTTGCTTGATATCTCACTCTTTGGCACTATACAAAGCAAATTGCTCCCAGAACCTGCCTTCAGTTTGTGCGAGCCCCTTTTTCAATTCCAGCCCCATGTCTCCCTTTGTCACACGTGAGCTCGGACGTGTCCCAAATAGGCATAGGGCTGCACGCCGCTGTCAGGAGTGGCAGGGCGGTTGCTATCACTGACCCCAGGTCTTCTTCAAGGCCGTGTGGGGCTTCTCTAGGTGATAACCTCGTGCATTTGTGGTGCAGTCGCTTGTAATCAGGATCAATACACGGCTGTTGTTTCAGGCTCTAGCTCCCTTGCCAAAGCACCTAATGCAACATGGGCAAGGTGAGTCCGAGTCAGCTAAAGCCTGAATAAGTGCCCGGGTTCAGACACCTTACCACCAATGCCAGGGAGCTGCAGGTTTGCCAGGGGAAGGCAGGCCCGGAGCCAGCAGGGGGCAGCGCTTGCAAGCAGGATTCAGGCCAGCGCCAGCAGGGGGCGGCCTCGGGGAGCAGGAGCGATGGGTAGGCTAATGCAAGAAGACAGCTGCCATCCCATGCCAGCCGCGTGCAGGGAGGCAGCCCAGAGCGTGCAAAACAAAATGCATGCATTTGATCAGTGGTACGTGGGAGCCGCGTCCAGGCAGCGAGCGCAGCGCACGACAGCCCGGTGCCAGCGGCGCCTGCGGACAGACTGGCAGCACTTGAAGCAAAAAGTGGGCAAAGAGGCAGGAGTGTCTGTGAGAGGAATGAAGAGCAGCGAACGGTGTATGTGGGCAGTGCAGCAGATGTGGGGAGGAGGAAGGAAACCTCTCGGGCTGGTGGGCCTTGGGATGCCACGGTGCATGCAGGCCTGGGAAGCCCACGGGTAGTGGGAGGTGGGAGAGGAGGGTGCGAGGAAGCACTGCTCACGCGAGGAGCACGTATGCACAAGCACCAGTCGAGGGCAGCCCGGGGGCTTTGAGCCAGGCGCGCTGCAGAAAGTCTGCAGGGTTTGCAGTGCAAGGACCGGCATCATTTGAGAGGCATAGGAGAAGTGCAAATGGCAATGAGACGTGCCCATGGGCTGGAGGCTGAGTGCGGCTGTCCTAGACCCTCTCCTGGAGGCCACAGGCTTCCCTGTGGCCAGTTCTCAGGCTCAGCCCCGGGGCGGTTTTACGTGCGACATGTAAAATCTGTGACACGCCTTGCAGAGAGGTAAGATGTGCTGAAGAAGGGCTGCTTCCCCCAGTGTCCTAAGGTGGCCTGCTGCCTTGCAAACCCCAAAAAGGGAGAAGAGGATTGTGTTGACAAGGGCATCCGTTAGGGCTGGGCCTGGCTGAGTGGCACTGGCAGAAGAATGGAGATTTCAGCGTGCTTTCAATGGGCGCTTATTAATGGCACTGTCGCTTAATAGATTGCTGCAATGATAGCATCTCTCAGGCGCCCTATAATTACTTGCTCTTCAAAGCTTTTCAACCCTAACAATAGAAACCCCTGCAAATAATATTCCAATTAGGCACCTGGGCTGCCTCCTCCTCCTCCTGTGGCAGTGCGATCATTTGCTGGCTGCTAAGGGACCATTTAACTTCAGCACCATGTTTAAATTCATGGTCAATTAGCCACCGAGCCCCCATGACATTAGCTCGTTGGCCTGCGCTTTGTAAACACGTTCGCAGGATGTCCCTACGCATGCTACGGCCCTGCCCCGGACCCTAACGAGGCTTGTGGGGGTCAGGGTTAATTGCAGGACCTCATCTCTGTCCCCAATGCCAAGAGGGGTAGCAATTAGGATGACCTGATGGGAGACGATCACCGAGATGAGGGTTTGGAGTTTGATTGTGGGAGGGAAGGGGGCATGGGGATTGCAGGGAAAGTGCAGGGCTCTGTTGATTGAAGCCAAGCACAGAGAGGTCATGGACTGAGCAAACTGGCCCAGCTTACATGCCCCTTGGTCCTGGCCACAGGAACCACTGGCTGCTCCAGCCCTGGGTCCCCCCACTTCCTGGCTTGCAGGCCCCCTGCTAGCCGGTCTTGGGCTTTTCCTTCACAGCTACTGAGACTTCTCGAGAGCCGTCTTGATTTCACTATTATTTCACTTTATTTCACTATTGGCAGGCCATTTTATTTCACCACTTTTGGTCAGCTGAGATTTCAGCAAGATGGATGAGGCACAGGGAATGTGGCACCTCCTGGGCAATGGTCTCCTGCATCCCAGTGGACAATGAGGTACGGTAGGATGGAGAGGGGCAATGCTACGCAGGAAAACTCTGGGTTCATGTTGGTATATGTGTGTGTATATGTATGTGTATATATATGTATATGTGTATATATATACACACACATATATGTATGTATATGTGTGTGTATATGTATATGTATGTGCTTTCAATCCCATTTCTGCTGCCTCTTGGCTTTCCTTCCACTGAGGTGCAGCTGCCTGACCGAGCTTCACCTCTGAGCTTGCTCCAGCTGTGTCTTTGCACCTCACTTCTTCCCTTGTGTCTGCTGTGGACCATTTTTTTCCCCATATTCTTCTACTGCAGGCCCCTGGGTTTCTGTAGATAGGTCGAGTCCCAGAGCTAGGTTTGTGGCTTCCATAACTTGGCCCTAGCTAAGCTATCAGTGGATCTGTGCTGCTTGATACAAGCTCAATGGGTCTGGTCTGATCCAAATTGGAGGTCCAGTTGCTACTCAGCCTTGCTTCTATTGGACTCAATACAGGATCGGTGTCACTCCACTGCCCCAGCCCAGGACAGGCCTTGATGATGGAGGGCTAAGAAGAGGAGACAGCCCAGAGTTCAAACTTGATTGAAATCTTTCTGTTGTCCCTGATTTCTCTCTGAAGCACAGTGTCTTTTCCAAGCGCTCGTCAAGTCCTAATCTCCGCTCTTATCCATCATTACCAGGGGTCTGGAGTGGGCTTGGAGATGCTGCAGAACAATCAGCAGAGATTAAGAAAGCAGAAGCGAACACAAGACGAAGAAGAAAAAAAAAAAAGCAACTTCTCAGCTAAAATAAAAGTTTGCCAATTAAATCCCCGGCTTGCAATATTAGCTGGTCTCTCTGCTGACGCGGCCAAGGGAGGGCTTAGTGGAGATGAGTTAAGGCTTATGTGTGCCCAAAGTGGGCCAGAGTGATATTTCAGGGAGTCTTTCTTTCGGATCAGAGAAGATATACAGCAGGGCTGACTTCCAGGCCGCAGGAAGAACGGAAAGGCAGTTTTCAAAGACATAAGAAAGAATTGGGAAGTGAATGAAGTTTCTCAGGGCCCGAGGCGACGCTCTGTGAGATGGGTGTAATTCAAGAGCGGTCCTGCTGAGCTCGTGAAATGGTGTAACTCTGGATTACCTCCGCCCAAGCCAGCCGCGCTCTCCACGCTAACACCAGCCGGAGCGAGAGTCACGTCTGTCCTTCTGACTTTCACCAAAGGGTCTTGTTGCAGGAGGAGGTCGGGGAGGATGAAGATGCTTAGATCATTTTAGGACTCCACTGCCACCTGCCACCTCCGCGGAGGCTCTGACCCACCCCGTGATTCAGCCTGACCCTTTCCGACACTGTCACGTGCTAATTATGAGCTTTCCTCCCAGTTCATTACCGAGGTTGCTCACTCGCAGCTGGGGCATGACTCACGCCCCGCCGAGCGGAGAATTTGGAGGCACCCTGGGTGCAGGGATTTTTGGGCACGGTCTTTTTTTCCGCACCGTGTCTCCAAGCTTTCAACGTGCATCGAACAACGTGGATGCCGCACCTAGACGCAGCATCCCCAGGCTGTCTGTGGAAGTCACATCCCCTCCCTGCTGCCTCCTCTCTGCATCTCAGGATCCCATTGCTCCCTTTGGAGCTGCCGCCTGCTCTGAGCCCTCCGTCCTTTCCAGGGTTCCCGATCTCCAGGATGCGCTGCCCCGCGCTCTCCGCACGGCCCGGAGGTGTCCCGTTGCCTTCAGCGGTATTAAAACGCACGGTGTTGGATAGCTCCGCTTACCAAATGAGGCTGCTTGCTCTGCACAACTCTCCTGTCCTCATTATTTATCACTCTTCCAATCTTGGTGTCATCTGCAAACTTTATCAGTGGTGATTTCATATTTATTTCCAGATCGCCGAGGATTAGTGCCCGGCCTCTTCTGTAAGGTGTCATTTTTCTCCTTGTTTCTATTCTCCTCTGTCAGTTGTGATTTACATTACCAGGGCACGGATGTGCTCAGGAGAGGCCTCCGAGCTCATACTGGGGAGGAAACCTGCTGGGGGCTCAGGCATACCTAATGCTCCCTGCAAAGCTGTGGCGACTCGCGCTCTGCAGCTATAATTACCAGTATGCTTCGCACAGCTTCCTTTGGTGGTCTCGGTTGATCCGGAGAGGTTAGAAAAATGCCAGGGCTTGAAAGCCTGGTCTTGGTAATTGGAGAAAACCATTTCCCATCAGTTGAGGTGGGAGGATGTCTTTATTTTGCCAGCCCAGCTGCTCTACGAACCGCTCCTGTCCTAGGGTACGTTCGTCTCCACATTTTCTGGGGCACTTTTCTGCCTATGTCATGCACTGTTTTTGTGAATGAATTTAAGAGACAATGGCACTGCTGCTGGATTTTCCCTTTTGCTCCTTTAATTTTCTTCCTCTCCAGTAGGTATTTAGGGGGAGGAGAATCAGACAAAGATGAGTTTCCCTTCTCTGCCCCACTCCTCCACCCCAGTCTGCAAAAAGAGGCACATGGCGGGTCTGGACCCCGTGTTAACACCACGCTGGAGCAGGTCCACGGCCGTCTTGTCTCGTGGATTTTTTTTTGGAGACTTGCAAACTAGTCTGAGCGAGAGGTGTCTAGTCCCTGGCCTCCCCTATGGACCCTGGGATGCTGTTGTCCTTCTCAGCCCCTGTCTCTCCTCTGCTGTCAGGTCAAGTTTATGTGCCTAGTGGTTAGAGCATAGCAGTCAGATGATGGGTTATGTTCCCCACTGCTGTATGAGCTTGAGCCCTCGAACCTCCTCCAAGGCATTTAGGTGTCTCATTCCCATAGACATCAGTTGGAATTAGGAGCCTGAATAGTGTCGAGGATCTGGGCCTAACATAACCTTAGTCTTGCTTGGTAAAATGAGGAGGGTCACCAGGCCCTTCCTGTGGGAGAGGAGGGGTCTGTGAGGCTTCATGAGCAAATGTGACATGCTTTGGGATCCTCAGATGAGGGCAAAGAGTGATTATTCCCTGGTTTTTTTTCTTGTTTTTTCCTTTCAGGTGATGCTAAGATGGCACCTGGACTCTGGGGTCCAGGTTCGTCCTCCGTGCCATTTCCCAGGTCTACCAAGGATGGGCTCAGAGCAGCTATCCCTGCCGTGGCCGTGCTGGAGCATGACCTGCAATGCTTTAGCACAGCACAGTGGACTTCTCCCCATTGCACCGCTGTCTCCTGCTGGGCACTGAGATGGTTTCCTAACCAGCACGCCTTTCTCTTTGCACCGGCACATCTGTTCTGCAAATAGGCTACTCGCCTCCACCGAGTGCCTTCAATTCTCCTCCAGTCCCTGATGCCATTTTTCCAGGTGCTTTGTCTCCTCTTAAAAAGGATGCCTTTAAAATGAGTCTAGGCTTTCCAGATATTTATTTTTGCTGCCTAGCTGGCTGCATTATTTCCCCCTCCCTGAGACGTGTCCGTGGCATGACATTTGCCATCAGATGTTATGTGGTCTACCAAGAGCATGGGCTCGATTCGGAGTAGATCAATGAAGTATAAATAGTTCTGCTAATTGAATGGACGTTATTCCTGAAAAGCTGCCTCTGCCTGCAAGTGTTAGCTGTCTCCATAGGAGCATAATATCCGATGGGGCCTCCTGGGCGGTGGAGTCCAGTCCCTTGTGTTCACAAGCAACCATTAGCCCAAGGAATCCCCTAAAATCACCACATCGACACCTCAGCAATAGTTACAAGGAACAGGATCTGAAACACCGATACCACCTAATAACATGGCTCAGTGAGGTGTTGGCAGGATGAGGGCATTGCCCATGCCCGGCCATTGCAGGGTCAGGGAAGTCGTCGGCTAATATATCCTCCATATTTACTGATAATGCAATGGGACGCTGAGTGCAATGGCCAGATCAGAAACGTCCCTGCAGCTTCAGGGAAAATAGGCTGTTTAATAACCCTTTGCTTTTAGGTTCCTCAGGTATTGAGGGACCAACCTTGGCTTGATTTTTATCTTTTTTCAGGTGCTGAGCAACACCGCCTGCTAAAGAAATTCCTAGAGCAAGGGGTAATCCTGATCTCCCAGTTCGGTTTGAGCCATGCTGCTGCATTTGGGCATGAGCATCCCTTCCCCAGCTCATAAAGTCCATGTCTGGTCCCTGTCCGTGGCTCATTAAGTGCATGTCACCGCATGCAGTGCGGGTATGCTGTACCGATGCCCAGCATGCCCCAGAAGCAGTGGAGACTTGCCCTTAGCTGCATACACCCTGTCACTGGCCACCCTCCCTTGTGTTTCCTTAACCTTTCGGGCTGGACACCATGTTAGGGTTGATCTCCGCAACCGTCTCTTTGGCGCTCCCCTCCCATGACCCCCGACCCGTCCCTCGGCATCTTGGTAACCTTGCTGCTCTGTGCCCTACCCCCTCGCGCTAGTTCAGCTGAGGACTGTGCTCTTTGTTGCTGTCTCTTCTTCTCCAAGCGCTGCAGGCAAAGTATTTTGTTTTCTCGTTGACTATTTTCTCTTCTTTTTAATCAAATAGTTCTGACTTCCCACAGCTCCCACCGCCCCCCTTTCTTCTTCCTTCCCCCTCCCGGGCATAGCGTCGTGAAAGAAGTCAAACATTGTCAGCAAACTTCCCCCTGAAAGAGGCTTTCATCTTCGGTACTGAGCTATTTCTTGCATTTGCATAAACTTCTGACCAGCGAAAGGAGAGGCTCCTCTTTTGAGAGCTTTTCCATTGTGGATGGGGAGCTTTGGAGATGAAATGTTCCCTCCCCCTTGCACCTCTTGGAAGGACACAAAGGCAAGTCTGCCATTGGGGATGCAGCCAGGTGGAGAAACGGCACCTTCAAAAACCTGTCGTGGCTAGGGGCCCTCAGGAGGAGCAGAGCTGGGAAGAAGGAAGCTACTTTTAGCTGCTTAGCTAGGGGATGCTCTGCAGATTTGCTCAGCGGAGGGTGTGGGGGGGAGGTAACAGAGAGAGGGGCTGGAAAGACACCAAGGCAGAAGTCTGCAGAGAAAGCAATGGGACAGGTGAGCTTGCAGGAGAGGCCGTGCCAAAATAGAGGTTTGGAGGACGCTACCATATGGTAGGCAGAGGACCACGTGTTTATAAACCCTGTGCTGCTGGGTGGTGTCAGCCAGGAGTTTGGGAATGTTTCATTTAAACCCAGGAGGTTTCAACGCTGCCGTTCGGGCTTCTCTCTCCTCCTCTTTCCAGACTCGGCTTGAGCTGGGAAATGAACCCAAACCTACCCATCCCTCTCATGCCTAGCCTAGCCACCATCCCAGGGGCTACTGCACAGAGCAGGAGTGTCCGATATATGCTTGAGCTCCATATTTAAACGGTGCAAATTCACTGGGTGAATTGAAAATGGGAAATATTATTAAAAAAAAAAAATTGGGGGTGGAACAAAAAGACTCAATCTCACTGGGATTGTAAAGGTTTACTCATCCCTGTGTGTACATGCCCGATTGGGAAGACTAGTCTTCAGTCCTAGTGGCCCAGGCCTCATAAGAAGCCCCCAGGCATTGAAGGGATTGGCAGGGAAGTTGGCCCGGTCCGCTCGATTTGGCTTATCCTTGAGTTGGTGGTGACGAGTTGCACCGTCTTACATGACATTTGGCTTCGCCGTCCTGAGCTGGCGACAGCCATGCCAGGTTTGTCCCTTGCTTCAGCCGTGACAGGGTTTGCTTCCTTCTGGGGCTTGCAAAGCTTTAGTTTAAAAAAAGAAAAAAGAAAAAAAAGTTTTTATTTGAATTTTCAAAACCAAATGTCGTGTCAGAACAGAAACATCGAAACGTTTCAATGGGAACATGCTGAAGCTGAATGCTCTGACTCTTTCCATTTTTCCCCCCCTGCCCAAACAGTCTGATCAAGTCACAGATGGCTCCAGTTGATTCAAATCTGCCTTTTTCTCCAATAAAATACTTGACCAGCGCTGCTGCCCAGCTCTTGGGGATGTGACCCACAGCATCTGCCGGGCCGCGGGGCCGAGCTGTGCAGAACGATCAGCCTGACTTGGAGCGTCTCCTCTGTTTGCAAACGTGGAAACTCCAGCAGAAATTCATCCAAGCCTCCTGGCTTCTGCTGCCTTTAGTGAAGGTGAATATTCCTAGCATTTCCATGCAAAAGATGTTGATTTACATCAGCTGAGGATCTCCCCCACCCCCCCAGATTCATCCCTTTCAGCTGGAGGAGATTAACACCCCAGGGTAGGTAAATAACTCTGCATTCCCCAGCATGTGCCAGCCCTGCCGCTCAAGTTGCTAGGTGTAATCTCATATAACGATTTGCCCAAATACATGTTAATAAAAGTCAACACGCAGAAACCCTTTGAAAATGAAGCTCCGATAATTTAATTGGCTGTGCAAGGATAAGAATCCCAGTGGCAGCAAACGGCAAAATGCAATAGGAAAAATGAACCTGATCAAATGGATCGGCGCTCTGAAGAGGGGCTTTTGTGCACGCGCGTGCCTGTCAAGCCAAAACATACATGAGGCAAGAGCAAAGATCCTTGCAAGGCAGCGGTAGAAAGGGGAAAATCCAATTCTCGTGCAATGAGGTTAGGGCCCATCTGAAGATGTTTGGTTATTAAGTTTTGAGCTACAAGCCATGATGAAGCCTGGGTGGCGAGAGGGATTCCTACAGGGAAATTACTCTATCAAGCATAAGTGAATATCCAAGTGGCAGCAAATGCATGGCGCAGAGCTGAAAATGTGCTAAGCAGGAGCCTGCGCTCCAGTGGGATGAAAGGGAGATCCATTTAAAAATAAATACTTGACAAAGCACGACCCTATTTGTAAACATTTTCCTTTCCCGGCTCTTCCGTATAAAGCGGTGAAGTCCCCGGGGCTCGGCGCTGGCATGCTCGCTCTCGCAACGAATGCAAAGTCCCCCCAGCAATTCTTTGACGGCGTGGAGAAGCGGGAGGCGGTGTGATCCACGCAGGAGAGGACACTGCCATGCTGGGCGAGAGACCTGGGTTGTAGTCTTAGCTTTCATGCATCACCTGCAGAGGCACCTGGGCCAAGTCGCTTCACTTCCCTCTGCCTCAGTTTCCCCTTCGGTTCCCGGGCTGTTGGGTCTATTCAGATTGCAAGGGTTTGGGGGCAGAAGCTGTCTTTTATTATAACTGCACAGGACCTACCTACCACAACGCTGCCCCAATTTCAGCCTGCCAGCAAGAGACAACTATATTAATCAAGCCACCTAACTCTTCTAGAGCACTTCTCATTTTCAGAGCCAGCACCGTGCATAAAAGGATCTCGGGGTACTTTTCTCTAATATTGGATGCTCCTAATGTGAGTTGCCAATGCCATCAGACATGAGGCTTTAGTGTTAGCCTTCTATGTTCATATTTAAGCCTGAAAACAAAAGCTCTGGTTTTTGTAAGGTGCGGGGATAGTTGTGGGGGAGGGTGCCTGCTGGCACCCCTAAAGCTCAGGCTGTTTCCTTAGGGACCCGGTGCATGGATTTGGCTGGCTTCAAAGGGATTTAGGTGCCTCCATGTAATTGCGATGGACTGAGTAAGTTTGGGGTGCACATGGCAGGCAGGATTTGAACCCAGAGCTCCTCAATATCCAGCATCAACTGAGCTGGTTTTCCTAGCGGAAGGTGTTAAAGGAGGGGGCCTGGCCAGGCCCTCTAGGAGCCAGGTGCCCTGATTAGTGCTGGGTGGGGCTGCACTAATTAAGCCCAGCTGTGCTAACTGACACCCTGCTTTCTATGAGGGCTTTCTCTAAGCAGGGTCCTGGCTCTGGCCAGTGGCCCCAGGCCTTGTTTGTGACTCTAGGCTCTCACCACTGGGGAAGACGGTCTGTACTGCCATCTCTTCTTCCTCTTAGCCTCTTTGCATGGTGGCTCATGCTTTCTGCGCTGCCTTGAGAGAGAGCGAGGCTCCATGGACCACGCGCAGGCAGCCCCCGTGGCAGGGTGCGTGGAGAGTACCACACGTTGCAGGGCAGCCGCCTCCCCTCCAAAAGGCTCAGGCACAGAGATGGAGGGAGATTTCCCCTGTTCCAGAGGCTTCTCCTTCCTCCGGTGCGCCCTCGTGCTGCGGGACGGACTCTGGATTTGGGAGGCTCCTGCCTCGTGCCTGCTGGATGGTGAGTATTCGAGCACTGGGCACATGGGTGTGAAGCCCTGCAAATGCACAGGGGCTTAGATGGGGAGTTGAGATGGATGGCTTCAGCCCTGACATCCTCAGGAGGAGTCTTTCGGAGGAGGGGGGAGTGAGTGTAAATCAGCCTGTCCATTGATTTGTTTACAGTGTCATTCATGGAAAGTGTGGGCACCCGCTCTGGAAACGGATTGTGTTCCCGGAGCTCTTGACGTGGGCCTTTGTCTTCGTTAAGTGCCCCTTGTAACATCTCCTGACAAGTTAAACGCAGCACAGCAGCCGGCCCCATCTGCAGCAGAGCAGACACGGATGGAGGCGCGTGCGCATGGGCCTGGGGCTTGCATGGGACTGGATAGGGAAGCCTAAAGCTGGGCATGTTTTATGCACACGTGCAAGGGTGCATGTATGTGCGGTCTCTGGCATAGCACGATGTTGGTACAGGCATATAATGTGTGTGTGTGTGCACAAGCATTTATAATATTGGAGTGGGTATGCACATTTGCCTGCATATGAGACCATGTGTGTAATAAGTACACGCTTGCCATATGTCTCTCTCTCCCCATCTCTAGATAGATAGATATATCTATGTGTGTGTGTGTGTGTGTGTGTATTAGATATTGATCTATAGCCTCTAATGTATATATGCATATATAGTGCATATCTACATGCATATCTATCTATCTATCTATCTATCTATCTATCTATTAAAGATATATAGATATGCCTGGACATGTATACACGCACCTTGATTTACAGTATAACATGCTGTGTGATGCATGTCCCCATAGATCTATAGGGATGCCTTTCCCCCTTCTTGGTGCTTCCCACAGCTTTATGGGCTTTACCTTTGCCTTTGCAGTCCTGGGGCTGCCCACTGCTCACCTGCACAGCCTGCCTGTTTGGAGCAAGCTGGGCAGAGCGCGCGGGCTAGGGCTGGGTGCTCACACTGGAGGGGTATGCGGATGCGCTGCAAGCACCGCGCTTAATTACACACACTGCAATTTTCAATCAATGGAGCTGCAGCTCCTGGTGTATTGGGAGATTGATACACTCAGCTGGAGTGACGGGATCGATTCTCAGCCCTTAGATGCAGGCCCCTCTTGCAGCAGAGCCTGCTTCAAAGCTGACTCCCTTTCTTTTGGTCGTGTCATCTCCCCCCTGGGGAAATCCAGATCCCAGGACAAAGGAGGGGCAGGCACTGCTTATTGATGAAGTGGGTTTGCAAGCCAGTCTGTATCCAATAGTTAAGACGGGGCGGGCAGCTCTTCTCCCCTGGGGAGACTCTGCGTACGTCTGTTGAAATTACACCGCTGCAGCAACCGAGGTGGCATCCTTGATTCCTCCACATCTTGCTGCATCTGGTCTCTAGGAATAATTTCTAGCCTGGGGAGCAAACCCAAGTGACCCCTCTGCACTAAAGGCCCCAGCAGAAAGAGCTGAGCGGCACTGAGCCTCCTTTCAACAAGACAGCTCCCATGATTTCCCTTCCCAGCCCACTGCGGGCCCTTGCCACCATGCACAGCCCAGCATAACATGGGCCATAGGAGTGTGCCCCTGTCATAGCCCAACTGTGTTTTCCTACCACATCATTTGATTGCAATTACAGCTCCATTTAATATAGCTTGATCTGCGAATTAATAACCTTATCTCACCTCGCCGGGTGGTGCCACATGCATTGCAGTCTCCGGTGTGGAGGGAGGGGGAGGTTTCTTTATCAGAAAGCAAGCAGGTCTCGGATGGTGACTTTAATTTGCAGAGAAGGGGAAATGATTATCTTCGGACTTTTCTTCCCCCACCCTCCTAGTTCCCTCCTGCCGCCCCTTGCCTTTCTGCAGAAAATCTTCTTGTTGGCTGGTAGGGTCGGTACCTAACACTTTGGGCGCTCTCCACCAAAATATGGCAGGTCCTTCTTGACCTTGGAGCCACCCAGCCAAACTTTCGCCTATAATGCTTTGCAGGGTGAAATGGGGACAGCTGCAGTTGCAGTCCATAGTAAATGACAGCACAGAGGGAGAGAAGCAATAGGGTATTTTCAGTCCCCAAAGTGACAAGGTGAGAAGATGCAGGGAGCCTGTTCTACCGCAGGAGCCACGGAGGAGGATCTCGTCTCGGCGGTGGGCGACTGTGCCGCCTGGCATGGGAAGGAAGCGGGTGCTGGGTGAGCGAAGGGAAACGAGGAGGGAAGTTGCTGTGATGGTGGCCAGAAGAAGTAAGAAATGACTAATTGGGCTCCAATCCAACACATCCTCCCTCTTGGTCCCCGGTCATGCATCAGGGCCGTCATGGGCTGAATACTCGCATGTCCGCAGCCTGAACTAGAGTTGCTCCATAGCAAAGTCACCTGTTTCGTGGATGCATCTGTGAATGGGGCATGTGATGCGTCCTGAGCTGCAGGTGCTGTGGCTGGTTTCCCCAAGGGATCCTAGGAGGATCCTCCAGGATGAGTGGATCCAGGCCCTGGGGGGGGGCAGAGCTGAAGGACTCGCCTCGTGCCTTTGCTCTCTCTCGTGTCCCCTCCCTTCCTTTTCTCTGAAGCGATTCCGACGCCGTGATTGATGCGCTCCCTCTGGAGTGTCAACTTGCTCTGATTAGACCTTAATTAAAATGATAAATTCCTCTTTAATGGGGTTTTGGTTTAGTTTTGCAATTAGTCTTTCTTTACCTATCCCATTTGGCATCGTTTTGCATTTTGAGCACGCTGACAGAGCGGCGCGGTGAGGGGGCACCTTGTCCCAACCCGCCGAGCCAGGCTTCGGGGCCATCTCCAAGCCCCCCAGCACCAGGTGGGGGACAGGCTCCCAGCTTCTTGGCATCTCGGGCTAGTGGGTTTTGAAAAGGTAAAAGATGATTGGAGGGCTTGGGATTCCCTTTCCTCGGAGAGGCTCCAGGATCCCCTACGAGAGGCTGTGGCCAGCAGGAGAGGCTCCCCAGATCCAGCGAGGAGGTTCCCAGCTCTGCCTCCAGCAAGAGGCCAGGAAGCGTGATGTGAGGCAGGGGCTCCCAGAGGGTCAAGACCCCTAGCAGTGGGGAGCGGGACCAGCACTGGTGTCTGTGGGGTAGTGTTTCTGCCCATCAGATGGGAGATCTGAGTTCAAATCCCAGCTGGGATGGCTTAGGGTGAGTGAAGTTGGAGTACCGCCCGGGTTACATTGGCATTGCCCTGTGCTCCAGATAGGCAAAGCTGGCTGTTTTTCCCCCCCCCCCCCCCCCCACCCCCCCTCCCAGGCTGTGGGGCCTGCCAGAGCCAGGGTGGTTTTACTGGGATGGTTCTGGTGCTTTATGGTTGTTCTTGCCTTGGAGCATCCGTGTTGTGCTGGGTCTTCTGCACATGACTTCTCCTCTCTACGCCTTTGGCCTGGTCTCTCCTCGACATCAATGGGGTTTTGCATCAGTCCCTAAAAATATTATCCTTCTACATGGAGGTTGCACAGGAGCTCCGGTCTCGCACCTTTTTTTCTATGAATCTGTTTCCCAAACCTTTCCAGGCACTCCCGGTTCCTCTAAAAATCCCAACCAAATCTGAGCGTGATCCAGATTTTGACCTCCGACGGGGAGAAGATCAAGCCCTCTCTTCGGGATGTCACTATGGCTCTTGACCGCATAGAAGGCCCTGGGATACTCTGATGAGGGTGGAGGGACAAACCTCCAAGAGGAGTGTGAGGAGCGGGTAAGAGAGCAGGTGGTGGCTGGCCGGGCGTGCAGAGGTGATGCACAAGTTTCCTCTTTGGGTTCGGGGATTAATTAGGCAGGCAGCTGATTCCTCCTGCAGTCGTCTGCTGACGCTTTGCTAACCTCTGCACGGGTGAATAGACAATGCGATGAGGCTGTCGCACCGAATCTCTCGCTGAGGATGATCTCAAATGCCATCTGTGTCGGGCAAGGGCAGCTCACACGCACGGCATTCTCCGGTAGGACTTGTTGGCTACCGACGTGCGGCGCTTGGATGGACTTTATCGCCTGGGGTGCATTGGGGTTAGCCGGGGCAGCCCCCCGGGCTCGGAGCAGCTGTTCAGGGCTGTAAGGCTTATGCGGCATGGGGGCACGAAGAGGCAATGTGTGTGCGCGGAGGGGCACGCTGACTTCGACACCTGGCCGGGGCCAGACCACGGCTGCAGGGAGTGTGGGGTGAATGTGTTGGAAATGCCAAAAGAAGCACATTATTTGGGGCACAGGCTGGGTGTTGGCCCTCTGCTTGCACCACGGGCCTGGCCCATAAGGCTCTTATACAATATCAGAAGAAGTATGACTATTGCACAGTCCAGCAGAAAAATGACTGGAGGGGCCAAATCCTGCTCCCCTTTGAAGCGTCGGTGGTGGCCTGAGTGTCGGTCCCAGCCTTTTGCTTCGGCTCGGCTTCCAAACGGGTATTAACCAGGATGCTTTTCTTCTGCAAAATGGCTTCTCCGTGTTTCCTTTCTCTGCAGAGAATGGCTTTGCACGGGTGCTATTCATGCTGCCTCGGAAGCAAGCAGCCGGGTCCCTCGCTGGCACAAATCCAGGTAGGGCCTCAGTAGAGCCAGGCTGTTTTATGCCAGCTGAGGATGAGGCCCGGGAGGGGAAAGAATCCAAAAGGGAACGTCACGGCTTCCAAACGCTTTGGAGCCGCTAACAAATAAGCCGCACGGATGTTGCAAGGAAATAAAACCCAATTGAGTTCAGTCAGTAAGTCAGCGTCTGGCCAGAGCCTCTGCTGACAGGTTGTATTTATGTCCCCTGACTGAATCCATTTTCTGTGCTTTACAATGTCTTTATCAGTCAGCAGCTCCGTGCTGCTTTTGAAGTCGTATCAGTGCGGGCAGTGATTTGGATTTTTTGTTGTTGTTGTTGCATCCACTAAGCAGAGAGCTGAGTCTGCGCGTGGGGAAGAGCCTGCCCCTGCTGCCACTAGCCTGCTGGGCGGTGTCAGGTGAGCCACCCCACCCTGGCACTGTGCCTCAGTTTCCCTGTCCCATCCTTTGTCTCTCTTGGCCATGGAGATTGTGAGGCCGGGTCTATACTCGAGCGTCGGCTTTCCTTGTAGAGATCAAAGTCCCGCTTCAAACCTTACTGGGACTCGAGCAATGCGTAAGCTTTCTGTCGGCCCTGTTTCCTAATAGAGATTCTTGTCCTGCACTCGAAGGAACTGACTCTACCAGTGTCCTATGTAGCCCAACAGCATCACTGAGAAACTGGTCCTGTCTGCTCCCACCCTGCACGCGTCCAAACCTGGCCGTTAGGCAGAGGACTGGACTGAGAGGGGTCTTGCAGCGCTGCCTCCCCAGGGTGTTTAGCAGGGCAGGGCAAAGAGGAAGAGAAGATGAGCCAGGTGATCAGCTGGGGAAAACCAACCCCCCAACAGAGTTGCACTGAGATTTGGCCCATTGCTTCCCGGTGAACCTGCTGGAGTTTAAGGAGGCAGAATGCAAGTATTCGGCTTGGAAATCACCGAGCGCGGGAGCTGGTTGAAATTCCTGATGAGAGCAATGCACCGTGCGGGGTCTAGGAGCTGCCAACGTCCCACTTAAAACCTTACTGGGACTTGAGCAATGCATAAGCTTTCTGTTGGCCCTGTGCCTGGGATTGAACATTGATTTAAATCCCTTTCTGCTTTACAGTGCAGCCCCTGAAAGCACCTTCCCCAGCCCCTCTGCTGTTTGCCTTCCTGCTGCACATAGAAAGAAATGACACTCCCTGAAATCCCTCCTGCCCTTGGCTTTGTGGGCATCAGGGAAGTCCAGGGCCTTCTCTCTGCTCAGTAGCTGTGGACCTGAAGCATCCCTAGTTTGACTAGAGCAGGGCTCCCAGGCTTGGCCTCTAGTTCTTTGGAGCCCAGCATGTCTCAAAGCCATCAGTGCAGCATGGGCATTTCTTTCACTACTGCTATTAGTGTAAGGAAGGTGGGTGAATGAAGCTCGTTGGGTTTTGCAGAGAGGGCAGAATAAGCACAAAGAAGGGGAATGTCCGTCTTTTCTCTTTGAGACTTATAGTGTCCTCCTATGGAAGGACTTGAGAGCAGTCTGTGTATGCACAACAATACGTCCAGCTGAAATCTGCACCCGCGCCTCTCGCAGCCCCTTGCCAGTGCCAAAATGAAGGGCAGGGACTTCGGGGTCGATAGGAATCGGTCCTTTTGTGCCTTAAAGGGACCCCCAGGTCATGAGTGGCAGGGGAGTGGGCAGCATCTTGCTAGAAAGCCAAAGTGCCCTGGGTTTGAATCCCGCCGTTAGAATTGAAAATGCAGCATGCGTTTGTGTGCATTGAAATCGGACAAGGTGATCCTCATGACACCTTCTAGCTCACAATTGCTCGCTCATCTGCATTTGGGTACGCATGGGCCAGCCGGGTGCTTGTAATTTGAAGATGCATATGCCTGGTTTAAATGCACGACTAGGAGGAGGGTAATTGGGGTTGCTGATGCAAACAGGCCTGGAGGCCCCCCCCTGCACCATGGAGCCCCAGGAAGTCAAGCTGGACTCTTAGCACGGCCGGCTTCCCTTCACCTGGGAAATAGCTACTCCGTGGGCCCGGGCGGGAGCAGAAATGTCCTCCAGCGCTAAGAGAAGTTGGTTGTGTACGGAGCGGTTTGGGCGGAGGGCTCAGACTCGAGCCTCCTAATCCACTGCTGCTGCTGACGCGCTCTCGCTGCTGGGAGCAGCAAACCCAGCAGCGGATTTGCTATAAACCCTTATTTACCACAAAAAAAACAAGACCTTTAAAACCTGTCATTTCACAGCACAATGGACAGTTTGCTGGAGCGTTAACCCGCAAACGAGCCCATCTTTCACCATAAAGACGGATTACGAGAATCCTCGCTCGACAAGGGGAAAGGCCTGTTCTTAGTTGCTCTCGGCCTCTTCCACGCACCACTTTCATTATCTGCACAGTTTCCAGGGTGTGCCCAGCCAGGCATGCTTGATCCACTGGGAGAGAGATGGCAGTCCTCCCGCCCTCAGCTGAGCATGTTCTGGCTCGGCCGCGCTATGCAATGCGCTGTGCAATGTGCAATGCCTCCGGGAATGTAAGACCAGGGGACGAAGGTGGTTCAGACCGGGAGCTGCCTCCTTACTGTAAACCCAAAATATATCATTAAAGCACTCCGTGTCTGAGATGGTCCCTGGGTTTTGGCTAGTCCGGACAGGCTGGCTCAGGGGGAGGTTAGAGCCCGCAGAGCTGTCTTGCCTTTGCCCACGCTTCTGCCTCTCTGGCATCTGCAGGGTCAAATCCTGCAATGAGGGCATCCCCCATGAAGTCCTTGGGTGCGCAGACGTCAGTCCGCACACAATTTAGACCCTATGAACTAGGATCAGGGGGAGTTTGTGTTTCAACAAGTCCAGTTCCCACTATTGCTCTTTTGCTACGAACTGAATTAGGATCGGGTCTAATTTACATAATCATATGCACATACGCATGCACCAGTGTGCACTTTCATTATGCATCTTGGCATGTGCACATATGCACACACCCTTGCATAATCATATGCATACATGTGTACCCCCCCAGTCATGAATATTCATTTCTTATCCATGCATATACCTTCACCCACCCACTCAGCATTTACATATGCACGTGCTTATGGGCATAGACACACACCTACAAATACACACTCATGTGGGGCGACACACACACACACACACGCGCGCTCTGTGCACAAAAAAGCCGAGGAGATCAACTAATCCGAGAGCCCTTGTTCCTTTCCCTTCATCTTTGGAAAGCTCTTAGAGCTGCCAAGCAGCCGATCAGGTTTCCACACCACCCCCCAAATTAATTTAGAGAGGGATTAATCTAATTTGGTTCTTAAAAAAAAAAAAAAAAAAAAAAAATTACGAACAACAAAAACCGACAAAGGTTCAGAGACCAAAAGCGGCACAAGCCAATGATGGAGAAAATAGCAGGGACCTGCACTCTCACAGCGGTCGGGCAGCATGTTCCCAAGCACGTGTCTCACAGTTAAACCTCTTCCTCGAGTCTCGCAGTTAAACCTCTTCCTTGAGGGCTGGAGACCCGGGTTAACCCACGATGGCAGCAGTGCTTAGCATCTGGTGCACAGCATGCTCACACCCTGGGCTTCCCGGGGCATGGGCACAGAGCTGGGGCACTTGTGTTTCTAGTGTAGGGGGAGATTTTCATATTGTGGGCTGTCTGAGGGAATGAGGACTCGCCAAGAGTCCTAGGTTCCCAATGAGTCCACAATTTGGGGCTTTCTATACATTTCTAGGGGTTGGAAGGGCCCTATTAGATCATGGTACATGCATGGCCGCATCAGTCACATAGGATGCATTTTTGCATGCATCCTGCAATGCAGTGAAGTGCTGCACATCTGCTCTACAGTCAAAGGACTGGACCCCCTAGCCTCCTAATGACTGGCCCACCCTTCCCTCCGTAGCACTGCTCGGCTTTCCCTCTTAGCACAGCACTCATGGAAAAGGTCCGACCTCTCCTGGTTTCACTGCCCCAGCCCCAAGTTGTCCTACAGGCCAGCAGCTGCTTTTACAGCTCCTGGCTCCAACGGGCTGCCTTTTGCATGGCTGTAAACGGCCACAAAGGTGCCAGGAGTTGAAGAATTACACCTTGTGGGGTTGGAGGTATGTTAGAAAGCCTCTATAAAATTTCCCCATGCATTTGCACAAATTATAATGGCTGTTTTCCCAAGTTTGCTCTTTCGCTATAGAGCTGAATAGCACAGTGGAACAGGCGTAAATCCAGAGTGATGCCTGTGGCTTCAGTAGCACTCCTTCAGAGCATGGGTCCAGCACACGAAACATTGGGCCAACTCTTCAGCAGGCATAAAGCGACATGGCTCAACTAGAGCCAATTTATGCATGCCCGTTTACATCAGCTGAAGATCTGCCTCCTTGCATATATTATAACACCGCCACAACACATGCTACTTAGCGTCCGTTGCTTCAACAACACACTCTGTATTCAAATAACACTCATACAAAATTCATGGAACAGGTTGAAAAAGTTGTGACATCAATAATTTAAAAGCTTTCCCAATTCCCCACTTTGAGGATAAGCAGTTGCGAGGAGGATTATACGGGGACCAATTCTGAACTCTGTGCACAATCCATCTGGAGTAGCTCCTCTGGCGGCATTGCCGTTACTCTGGATCCCTGCTGGTGTAGCTGAGAGCAGGATGTGACCCTGGGACCACCACTTGGGATGCATCATTTGGCACGAAGAACTATGAAGTCTCCCAGGATGCTAGGAGATGTCGTTTCTTTTCTGCTGCTTCCTCATCCCTTGCAAGTAGCTTCTCGACTTCCCTTCTCTCTCTGAGACTGCCCCAGGGAAAACTGCAGTTCTCAGCACCCTCTGAGGACTTAGCCCCAAAAAGATGGTGATAACATTGGGTAGGATGTGGTCGGTGGATTGCTACTTCAGTTCGGAAAAGAGGTTTGCAACCTTTTTTCACTTGCAGACCCCTTTGGAAATGTTGAATGGAGGTGGGGACCCCTTTCAATTGTAGGTATGGGGATTCGCATACTCCTGATTGATCTTTGCAGACCCCTTAGACATAGCCTGGAGACCCCCAGGAGTCTGCAGACCACAGGTCGAAGACCACTGATTTAGGAAATGTCGTGCATTGAGTATTTCGGTGTCTCTCTGGGCTCTCTTCTCCCCATCCTCCACTGAACAGGAAAAATAGGATTCTGGATATTTCCTCCAGGATATTTCCTTCCAGCGTTTCCCCCCTTGGGCCCTTTTCTGAGGGTCAGAATTCACAATTTCGTTGATGTCTGAAAACTCCTTTTTCCAGTCCTACCATTAGTTATGTAAAATTCCCCCTCTTGCTCCTGTTTCACTGAAACATGAAAGGTTTTGACTAGAGGTTGCTGAGCATTTGCCACTGTTTACTTTGATCCTTGATTATGCTGAAGTCGATGCAATGTTAATTGAGCACGTTTTCCTGAGACACCGTAGCAGGCCTAGAAATGGATTGAATTGAGCAGTATCGTGGATCACATCCAAAGTTGTGGGTAAAGCCTTGTAGCTCAGTCGAGGTCAATGGAGTGAGGTCAATTTATACCCGTTGAGGGTCGGGTCTATTAATTAGACACAGGACTAAATCAAAACTGGGGAGGTTTTCACTGTGATGGGTTGTGAGCCAAGTTTCGTTCAGTTTGGGGTCTGTGCTCAGTCTGTCTTCTGAATGGCCAGGACTTCAGGGCTGGTTTGCGAATGATGTCCCAACAGGGTTGCAGTCCCTGGGGTGAGATCCTGGGGATCTGGATTTACCTCCTGGGGCTGCTTTGGGCATCCTCAGCTGTCGTAATGTCCGGTGTCTTAGTTTCACCAGACGGGGAATAACAGTTGCTGGGCTCTCTGATGGGTGCCTGGATGGACAGGACAGCGTTGGCAGGGGTAGCAGAAAAAAGCAGGTCCTGCCTGTGTCCTCTGTGGTCCCATTTGAGAACAAAAGGCAGCAGCAGGCTGCTTCTAATTATTCTTGAAATGCTGCTGGTATAACTCGCAATTCGGTCCCTGATTGAAAGGCACCATATTATTTTAGCTCATTATTACCCAGGAAATGTGGTCAATAACTACGCTAACAAACTGGCAATTAAAGGCAGTCTTGTTAATAGTTGCTGAGATGGGCTCGTGCAGAAATCGGAGCAAGTCTTTCTCATTATGGCAGGGCCTTCAGCAAGAGCGGGGCAAAGTTGCCCGCCTAAGGGATTTGCTCGTCTCCTATCACTGTGGGCTCCCGGCATCCTATAACACGTTTGTCCCTATAACACAAACACCACATTTGTCCCTGCACCACCCCGCAGAGGAGGTCTTCGCTGCATCGCAGGTGGGGAACCGAGGCTCGGAGAGCTCCAGTGATGTGGAGTTGAATTTTTGTTCCTTTAATTCTAGGCTAGTGTCCACCGACCGGCTTTTCCACCCATGGAAATGCATGGGGCAGGAGAGTCCAAAGGGGAGACGATATCGCATCCAATACAGCTCTCATCCATGATCCTATCTGCTCAGGGTTGCAGCGTTTTGACCTTGCAGCCGCATCCCGGAGCAAAGCGCCCCGTAACTCCAGCCACCGCTATGTCGAGCAGTGTAGGGACGTGAGCTGAGATTTCCACAGCCGTCTAAAGGACTGGCATGCCTCGGTCTTGTTCCAGGGGCCACTCGGGAGGTACAGGAGATGTTAGTACGATAGTTGGTCTCTTGTGAGACCAAACGGGTGGCATGCTCCTTGTTGGGGAGTGGATGGCAAGACAGGAGGGAAGGTGAAAAGGTGGAAAGGGACAGTGAAGTGATCCCGTGCAGCGTTTGGGTAAAGGGAGGCCGAAAAGTGGTTAGGGGATGGCGACCTGGTGCCTGAGAGCATGTACAAAGGAAGGTAAGAAAGAGAATGGGAACAGAGAGAATGGGGAAACAAGAAAGGAGAGAGGGAGAAAGTGGTATCTAGAGCAGGTAGAGCCACATGGTTATTTCCAAAGACCCCAGGCAATGTAGCACTACTTGTCCTTCTCCAGGGCTCTTCCACCCTTTCCTTAGGCAACCACCAGCCCAAGGAGCCAAGCAGCTCTCGTCTCTGCTGCTCAGCACGCAAACCCATCCAGGGGATCCCAGCAGGAGGCATCTCTGCTGTGGCTGCCATATGGCTTCCTTGCTTCCAGGCTACAAACACACTCCTGCAGTCGGCACAGTGACAGCGAGCCGGCGTAGTAACCCCCCAGTTCCCCCAGATGTGCAGTGATGATGCTTCCCCCCTCCGGCTCCATGCTTTGACAGGGGCTGGGAAATGTAACCCTTGCACCAAATATCGCAGGACCCACTAGAGCCCTGCAACCCTGTAGGACGGTCATTTGGGTCAGCTTCACAGTACCGAAAAGGCTGCCGTTCAATCCCCCCTCGGTCTTGTCTTCTGCAGACTAAATCAGCCCAATTCTCCCAACCTCTCCTCGTCAGTCCTGCCCCCGCAGCCCATGAACCATTGTCATTGCCCTCCGCTGGGCTCTCCGATTTGTGCACATCCTTTCTGTAGTGCGGGGAGGGGGCAAGTTCAGAGTCTTGCCAGTTGAATTTGGGGAAGGGGGAGTTCAGGAATAGATTCAAACCCTGGATTTGTCCTGACAATGGACCGCTAGGTGCCATGTTCCCTCCAGCAGCGAAGCTGAAAGGAGCTCTCTCTGGAGACAGATGTCATTGCTTTTTTTGGCAGAGTGCTCCTAGCACTCTGCAGAGAGAGATGCCTGGCGAGCACCATTGCATCTCCTTTAAATAGGAAGCAAGTGAAGTTATCTGCTGGGGAATCCACGGGGAATTCACCCAATCAAGCACTGCAGTGCCATTAGCATGCAGAGCAGAGCTGGGTCGCCGAAACTCTGCGGGGATTAGGACACCAAGAACCGACCAGCAGCGATCGCACCTGCCGGAGATGGTTTGCAGGTCTGGGAGCAGGAAGGCAAAGAAATGGCTCCCAAGTCCACGCATCCCCAAGGTGCCTTTGCCATACAGGCTGCACTTCCAGCTCCCCTCCCCTCCTCATCCTCCTCCCCGAGGTCGGCAGGAGCCTCCCCGTCCTGCAGTGCCGAACGCCGCTCGACAGTAAGTCAAACGGCAATGATTAGTCAAATAAAATTTCCATCTGTTGAGGAATTTACGAGAGTTATTACTAGTAATAAACCTGATACGAGGCAAATGATGTATCTGAGGGGGTAAGTGCCTCTGATTACGAGCAAAAGTGACTTTTAAATAAGGTTACAGACTTCCTTATTAGCTCGTACAAACCCATTTCCCTCCACCTGCGTGCCAGGCCCCAGCTCGGTGCCAGCGGGGGAGCGGTCTCGAGGCGAAGCACGGCTGTTCTGCAGCCGTACTTTCTTGGCTTCAACATCAGGAAGAGGATGAATAAGAGGATGCTGCAGAATAAGCAAGGCACCAGGCAAGGCAAGGCTCCTTTGCTTCTGGTCCTGGCTCTGCCCTGTTCCTCCTTCTGCCTTTCCTCCGCTTTATCATGTACTGGGATGGACAGAGGTAACCGCTGGATTGATATATTAAATAATACTGATTGCAGCTGTTGCAGCCTAGCTCTGGCTATGGACATGTGTCCCTTGTAACCATTTTAAAGGGGCATGGGGGTCACTCAGGAGGGCACGTCATCCGGCATGATGTAGCTGCTACACCTGGCTGCTCTTGGAATAATACACACATTTGCTGAAATGACTGTGAGCTGGCCCCTGAGTAAAACAGGTCAAAGGTTTCATTGTACTCTCCTTGCTACAGGAGCATGCAGACATAGCGATTATATCGTAGCAGCCTTTATCGGTGTCATGTAATCCCAATACAGCTGTGACATCGGTGTCCCTCCATCCTTCTAGGTCTGTATCTGCCATAAATGCAAATATCTAACTAAATTAGATGATGGCAATCATTTATACTGCTGCACATGAGATGGGAATTGAATCTATCCCCACAACCCTTCCTTGTCAAAGAAGGTGGGGGTGAGCACCATGGCTCAAAACTTTGCTGGCGATGTGCTCAGATGCTTCCCATCATCTCCGGCTAACAGCATCTGCAGTTGAATGGTTGCTGTATTCATATTGTAATTGTTGTCACTAGGCTTCAGAGTTATCGTGCCCTTCAGGTATACTGAGAGGGTCTGTACAACTTTGTGCTAGCTTTCCAGCCGATTTGCAGATTTCTAGGACTGCACTGCCTAGAAGATCCTATTTGGTTTTGCTTTGAAATGATAGGTGAGATTCTGCACATGCTGGTGGATGCTGAAGTGCTGGTCTCCATCACCATCGCATGCCAGGGTCTCGTACCTATCCCGGCCGTATATGCAGTAAGACCCGCATGTTGCACCACTAAAGGGCAGTGTCACTAGTTACTCAAGCAACCCATCTAGGAGGGATTTCAAATCATCTGCCATTGCAGCTAGGGATGTACCGGTCTGTTGATCCCTTTTGTGTCACCTTGAAACCAACGGAGGTTTATTTCTTATTGGAGGTTCTTGACAGTTTTGCTCATCCTGTGCATGGCATCCCTCCCTCCTTCTCTGGGAGTCTGTTCATTATTAAGTTCCCTGAATGGTAATGGTCAGGACTTGTAATAACTCTGGCGAACTCCTCTTGGAGGTCCCTGCCTCCACTAATGGCTGGCAGAGACAGAGGCTTGGACTGCAGCCACCTGGCCACTGAAGACAGAATTGAGCCTGATGGATTTTCAATAACTGGCAATATCAATAGCCACTTGCTAAGTTGGGGGTGTCTGGGAGCTGATGGTCACCCCAGATCCTGCCAGACTGGATTCCCAGAGCTCAGCCACATCTAGTGACACCTGCATGTGTTGCGGGCTGGCCAGGAGGTTGCTGACTGGCACCTGTACGCGTGTGTGTTACAGCTAGATGATGCTCCTTTGCCCCTTCAGAGCTGCAGCAGGTTTAGGGGAGTAACTTTCGTTCCAGGACCTCACTCTATCATTTCATTAGGAAGCACAGCGCAATTTGTGAACTCCTGGAGAGTGCAAGGGGAGTGCGGCAGAGCAGGTTCAGCATCTCACTGCAGCTCATCCTCGTGTCTCCTGGGATGGGACCTCTCGCCGTATCCCCCCTGCTCTTCTGCAAACCACCACGTGCCCTCTGGCAAGATGCATGAGAACAGGTCAGGGGAGGGGAGCTGGACTGCGCCAGCTAATTGCACGTCAAGAGAAGTTCGCAGATGTAGGAACAAGCTTGCTCATGTTGCTTGGCTGAGCGCGATCCTCTAGGCCTGGGGAGAGCTATAATTGGCAAGCCCTGCCTCGGGTCTCAGCTCAGCAGGAGCCACGAGGGATGGGGACGGTGTTGTCACTTGGCAATGTCTCCCACCACGGATGGAGCCGAAGCTGCTAAACTCATTTCCCTGCTGGCATTTAATTAGCAACTGGGATAACTGTCTAGTATCTAGGGCATTCTCTCAAACCCTTTGAAGATGAAAACACTGGCTGGCTCTTGTCATATCTATTCATAGTAGCTCCTAGAGGCCCCACTGCAGCCTCCCATAGTGAGAGCTGGCCCCTGCCCCAAAGAGCTGAACCTAAAGGAGGAAAGGGCTGGAGAGGGAGCCAGAGGTACGAGATGGCTTCTCCCAGGTCACCCAACAAGACGGGGAATAGAGCCAGGACTGCATCACCACATCACTCCAGGATGCAGATGGTCTGCCTTGGATACCTCAGAGCAGGCAATAGCACTTCTGGGAGCAGCAGCCTTTCTTAGAGGAGGGGTGTGCACCTCTAATTATTTAACAGGAGACACCTAGGCAAGGGGAAAAGGCTCTCTTCCTATTGCTGGTGTGCGCTTGCATCTGATCAGGTAAGATCTAGTCTTGCTTTGCACATCTCTGAGTCTGTAAATGGATGTGACAAAAGTAATATCACGTTCCTGTTCCTCTCGTCGAAGATCTTCTCTCATGGCAGGGGTGCGTTGTTGGTCCCATGGAGAAGGCAGGTGTGTTCATGTGACTGTATATTTAGTGATTATCCAGTTTGCAACCATCTAAAAGTGTGGCTGTATATGTTACCTTCAAATGGAGCCAAGCAGGGGGGTGGGATACTCCTTGGTAGGACTGCTCTAACTTGTATTGTAAATGTTTTCTTGCAGCCTTTCTTTCCCTTTGTTCTGGAAATGTTGGCCTGATTGGTCTTGGCTTCTCTTTTAAGAGCATCTTTTTGCCTTCTTGTGTTGGGATGGGGTGTGCTGACTACTGCTGGGCTCTGCCACTTGGACTAGTTTGGCACATAGCTTAGTGGGGGGTGGAGAAGGACCTCTCCTGAAAAGATACTGGGACCCGAGTGCCTGTGTGGTATAGTAGGGTCCCCAGCCTGATCAGGATGGCTTGATCTCTTTGAGATCATTCACAACTCAATGTGCCTTAGTCCAGTTTCTTTAGACCTTAGGTAAGCTGAGGTGGGGGAAGGGGAGGGAAAATCTGCTTTGCAGCATCTTGCTGCACTTGGAATATGTACGAATTTCTTGCATCTACGCAAGAAAAAGCCCTTCATCACCCAGCCCCAGTCTGAAATCTGTCTTCCTAATGATTCAAGGAGTTTATGTCCTTCACCTGTTCAAATTACTTATTTAACTTGATTGAGGCAGAGGAAGGCGGCCATCCCAAATGAGGCAGAGGTTCATTTGAATCTCCTAATGATGGTGTGGATGTTAACCCCTTGTGAGCTGCAGTGCTTGTGCCTCTTCACATTACAGCCCCATGCTGGAACACGTCTCCCTTTAACAAAGCCTGCTTCTCCGGACAGTGTTGGAGTTGTATCCTGATTGCTTTAATGAGGGACTTCCAATTACAACCCCTCCACCCAGAGTCGGAGTAACTCCAAATGAGCTGATAAGGCTCTGGCCAGAATGTGATTCCCTCCCACAAAGCTGTCATTGGAGGGTTGTCCTTTTTCTCCTGCCTCTACCTGTAAAACCCAGTGTAGACAACAGGTTTGCACACCTGAAGACCCTGCAGGTCCTGCTAGGAGGGGTGGGAGCAACATGTGAGAAGGTGAGACCTTGTTTGGCTCACAGGTGGGCATCTAGGAAATGCCTCTACTCCTGCTTTTTGAGAGGAGAGCCGAGCTGTGACCGCTTCTCTGAGACGGCCCAAAGTCTTTCACCTGGCTCTTATTGCAAGCGCTGAAAGCTGTGGGGATTCCCAAGACTGCTGACAACGACTAGATTAATTAAAGCAAGTGGGCTTCAACTGGACTGGCTCTTGGTGAATGCAATTACCTCTTCCCCTCTCCTTGCCAACAAAGTCCAGCTGCACCCAAAGCTGGCAGAAAAGATTTTCTTTTAACTTGGAGAAACTTATATTCAAGTTCTCAACAAACATGTCTCATACTTTCTAAACTGGCCTGATTTTGGAGTGGAGATCGGGGTTAAAACCAAGCATCCTGGTGCCTGCACCAACCCTGGCTTTGTTTCTCAGTAAAATGAGTTTTTGAAATGCCCTTGGTTGCAAAACCTGCCAATAGTTGACTCCAGGGAAGCTCTTCTGTGCCCGACTGATGCAGCTTTCCAAAGTCTAATGCTTGCCAAGGACCATAGGACACATCCTGACCCAGCACCTTGTGACTGTAATAGGATAGTCCCCTTTCAACAAAGTCACACATGCCCTGGCGACTCTTAGCTAGCTTCTCAGTGTTTTGTGTGCTTGCTCATGGGGACTTTTAACATTTTTTGGGGTGGGGTGGGAGAAGAATGGAAAATCTTGCAGGTGTCAGTGTTCATGGAAGTCCTATCCTGAAACAACTCTTCAGGCCTTGCCTAGACCAGGTTCAACTGGTGCAATGTTAGGCTAGGCTCTGGAGGATGCTGTCTCCATCCTGCTGCACTAACTAGCTAAGCTAAAGCCTTGGAGACTCTATCGTTAATTCAACCAATTTGCTAAGTGCCAAAGCAGGTGATCCTTGTTTTGACTCTTGTGTCAGGATACTAAGATCACATGTCAAATCCTAGACAAAGCCACAGGATGGACTGGTGGAGACTGCCAGCTCAAAGCTTACCTATACCTCTAGGTAACAGGCCACTTTCTCGCCCTCTCTATATATGCAAGCAAACTTCCTCCATAATATTGGAAGGATTAAAACAAACTGAACAGCAGGTAATAATCCAAATGCTGCTGAATGCTTAACAAGCTGGTTTCCAGCTGTGCCCTCCAACACCCTGGTGCACAACGCTTGCAATAACAGGCTTTAAGTGAGCTGTTCCTTTCTTGGAAAATGGTAGCCAAATCTTGACATGCAATGGCCTGGCAGGGAGTCTGGGGCCGTCTCCAGACCTATTTGCTGGAGATTAGCTGGATGTCGCTCACATTACGTCTTCGTTGGCTCTCAAGGTATGAGCTGCATTTACTTTTTGCAAGTGTGGGTGCGGAGTAGCAGAATCTGGGGCTTCTTCAGTGCCTTGAGTCTAGCGTCTGGCCTGGGAAGGAGCAAATTGTTTGCTTGGTGTAAAACGGGACTTGCCTTGCTTTGCTTTAGGTCAAACCGGTTTATGAAACTTCTGTCCCAGACTCCTTCCTGGTTCAAGTTAAATTGGAGTCCCCCAGCTTCCCAGCATGCTTTGCAGCGCTGGGCTGGGCTGGGCTGGGCTGGGCTGTCTGTTTAGTGTCCACCCTAGATCCTAACGAAGGCCCAAGCGTCCTGCTGTGAACAGCTCTAGGCTCTTGCTAGCGGCCTTGAAGATTTTGGGGTGTCCACTAAAGGTTAGGAAGCACAAAGTAGACTAAGTAGCCTGTGAGAGTGAGGCAGAAGCCATGCTTGGAGGGGATTCAGCCTCTGTTAATGGGGCTTAGGGGAGGGGATGAAGGACCTCATTGCACCAGACTCTAGAGGTGTTGGGGGACGTGGCGTAGAGAAACGTTAACTTCCCTCCTGCCTCTTCATTAGTGCAGAATTGGGTCCTTGCTGCGGACTTGTAGAAATGCAGAGGTGGTTGGAGGAGGCAGAAAGTATGGCTCCGAAAGCTGTGCATGTAGGGAGCCTTACTGGGCCTCCTGACACTTTCAAAGTGAGGTGCCTTGATGTGGCTCCTCTCCTCCCACCTGCAGAGGTGATGAAGAGACCATCACTAGTGCTTGAGCACCCTGTACCCCTCCATTAAAGCACCAGAGCGGCAGTGCTAGGATGGGCACCTCGGTGCAGTGCTGGTGTGATGGGAGCACTGGAGGTCCATCATGCTGGTACAGTTGCTGACTTGTATATCTAAAGGTCTGAGGAAGCCGGCTACATTGATGCCTCCTGAGGTTCTTCTCATCTGGCACGACTTCTGTGCTGAGACTCTTTCCTGGTACTACTGTTTATCAATAACCTAGTTCAAAGCTGGCTTTAAGCCCCGCGGTGGTCCCTGTGTAGATCTCAGCCTGGATTACGTTCAGACCTTGTTCAAAATGCTTGACTAATCACCATGAACGATCGCTTTATACCTGCTCTGCCCTACTTGACTGTCACACATAGATGCTGCTTTTTCATGCCCAGTCGCTTGCACTGAGTCCTCCATTAGTTTTAGCTTGTGATTTATCCTTGGGGGATGCATACAAAGGGTCTCAAGCAGAAGCGAGGCTTGTAGCCACGTGGACTTGCCAAGGGAGGTCTTGTAACAAGTCCAGTGCCACCAATCCAAGGAAACCACCTCTCTCCTTGGATAAGAAAAGCCTATTTGGCAAGATCCCAGAAGCTAAAAAGCCTGCTCTGGGAAGGGTGGAAGTGCTGCCGTAGGCTCTTATGGTTCAGATACGGGACTGGGGTTTTGGCATATTTGGGTGTTGGCTCCCAGGTCTTCAACTGACCTCTCGTGTAGCCAAGTCTCCTCACTTCGCTGACTTTCTGCAGTCCCCGTGCGACTAGATGAAGGATCCTGAGCGAGGCAGGGACGGTCTTCAGTTCAAGCTGGGTCGGTGTTTTCACAGCCCAAGCAACTGGCCATTTGCCAGCGCATGACAAGTCACAAAGTGCTTTTGGATGCAGAAGAAGAGCATTTGTTTCTAGTTGCTATAACTCCTTCTGAAGTTTGCCAGAGTTTCCTGATGCCACGGCGGCTGCAGGGCATAAGTCAAGGTGCGGCTGCTGCCAGTGCCTATACTTGCTGTGCCTCTTGACGGGTCTGTCTTTTGGTCTATGACCAGGACTTGGCCATGAACTTGCTAAGGGTGGGGGTACTTGTGCATTGGGGACAACCGGGTGATGACTGACATGCCTGGAGCAGTGGGGGAGAACCAGCATCTGTCCCTGCTGCCGTGGAAAGGTTGTCTTCTCCAACGTGGGAATAGGAGGAGGGCTATGACTCAGCTGGTGGGCGCGTGTACCAGCAGCCCACCTCCTGCGGGCAAGCCTGGCAGTGTCACGGCAAGTGAATAACACGGAGAGACATAACACGAGCCTCAAGACTGTGTCATTATTTAAAAGTTTCTAAAATAGACACCCACCTATCTTCCTGCCTCCCTCCAGAACTGTCATCTGTCTTCATTTAATGCAGAAACATCTTCTCAAAGCTATTTAAAATAAACTTAATGCAATCTTGGTACACAAATGGCTCTTAATCTCTCCATTACCTCTCCTGTGACACCTTTCAGTGACTGCTTTGTGCAATTTTTAGCTCTTGAGCAATTGAGGGATAAAACTTTCAACAGGAAACTTTTTTTTTTTTTTTAGTGTTCAAGACTTCAGTGCTCAAACTTTTTTTTTTTTTTTTTTTTTTTAGGCTCTCCCATGCCTAAAACTTGAAGGCACAAGGAATCTGCAGTGCTATGTGGTGAGTTCTTGGATAGCTGCATGAGGCCATGGATGCCTTTGGAAATCTTGTAAACTTAATTGTAAAGGAATATAGTAAATGGCAGGTCTTAGCAAAGCTGAGTGGAAGAGCTCTCTACTGCAGGGTGTTAAATGTCAAAGTTTTTGCTTCAGAAGCGTGTAGGTATCCCAGCCCCGTATGACTGGTTAGCGGTAATTTAATTTGCAATGATTTGTGAAAGGGCGGGGGTGTCCTTTGCATGTACGAGGAAAATCACAAGTCTCTTGTTCCAGTTGTGAAGTACCCGCAATGTGAGCTGTAGGCTTGGGAGAACTCATACGGCGTGCGGGATAAATCTGTAGCTTTCTCCAAGGAGCGAGGATGTTGACCTCTTAACCATGAATCTGCCAAAATACCACCCCAGGTCATTTCTCCATTTCCCCCTTCTCCTTTTAGCGGTTCCTAGGCCATCGCTATCTTCCAGGTGAAGGACCTGAACGACTAACACGAAAACAGGGCCTCCACACACTTTGCCCTGTAGGATGCATGGAGTCTTTAGCTTCCTTATGCCGAGCGACTTTCTTCTGAAGCTTACCTGTGAGACGATCCTAATATTGCAGCTCTCTGGCATGCAGCTTCACAGTAGAGCACTGCAGGCTGGGAGGACCTGTAGGTGAGCATGAACATCTGTCTATGCGTGGCACGGCATGAGCCCAACACCCAACCCAGTGGTCAAAGATCGTCTTCAGGGCAATACGTCTCAAACCGGTGAATGCACAGCCCTCTGGGGACAGTGAATTTCTAGAGAGCATATACAGAAGGAAAGGACAAGACAGTTCCTTTATATAGTATATTAGCAAGGCTGTACTGGGAACTGGCTGCTCTTCATTATTCTTAATACGGCATCATAGGATACCCAGTAGTAGAGTTACCCAGCATTTAAAGGTGCACAACCCCAGAAGGTGGAGGACCGCTGCTTCGGAGTTAAATAATATATATAAAGTTGAGAACAGCTAGCCTAGAACAGGTCCTGAAGTGCTCTGGCACTCGGTCCCTTATATGAGAGCGCTGCAAAGCTGCAGCAGAACCTGTAATAGGATGGCTAGTTGGTGTAAAATGCCAAGCAAGGTGAAAATCCCGTGAAAACAGAGTAATGCAAAGTCTAGTTCAGGCTTCACTCGAGCATGACTTTTATCTACCTACTGCATTGCAGCCAAGTAGGGAGGGACCACAGCCTTTCTGAACTGCTGGATGCAGACATGGGCATGTGGGACTACCAGCTAGGATCCCCGGGAGAGTTTGAAAGAAGGCTTCCAGAGCTATGAAGGGAGCAATTTCTTAGGAGATGGGGTGGGATATTAACACTTGGCATAGCTAAGTTTGCTTAAGGGAGGTGGAAGTGTCTCTCCTAGCAGGAGTGCACAGCTTGGATGCAACTGGGTCCGAGAAGGCAAAATGAATCTGTGCATGTGCCATGTAATATATGCCACTCCTATAAGACTACTAAAGCCACGGGGGTTACCTGTGTTCGAGCAGTTCATGATGCACTGGCTAGCTGCAAGCAGCCCCTGTTGGCTAAAGCCAACGAGCTGCCACCCTAGAAAGCATTGTACTAAATCTGGATGAAATAACTAATCCTTAAATACTAGGGTAGGTCTCTTTGCTTTCAATTGACTTCTTCAATGAATAAGGCATTAAAAGAGCATCTTTAATATGAATTCAGCTGACAGTTAAAGATCTGGTTTTATTGCTCGCCATAAATTTTTAGAGACACCTTACTGCAGATAATAACTCCACCGCAGCTGTCATTATTTCAGTTGTTCTTAATTTGATTAAGTGAGGTGATCGATCTAGAGTTTAGGATGAAATTAATTCATGCTGCCTCAGTCCAGGGCGAGCTGGTAAATCTGCCTTCCCTCAAAACTATGATCTTGGTAACTCCAGACACGTGATCAAGGGAAGCCAGAGCTTATTGTCATAAATTTAGCTCCTGACACATCTGGATACATCTCTCCATCCACATGAATGGCCCAGAGCTGAGAGATTTCTGTTTCTAAATTACTTGCACTTCCAAACATTTTGTGACTCCCCCATCCCCCAGTTTTTTTTAAGGGTGGGGATTGACAAAACTTATTAGACTTGCCCAACAACATGAAGTCTTGTTTTGGATGAAACGAAATATTTAGTTTCACGTCAAGCCATTTCTGTCAGCCAAGTGCTTGAGATGGCAACTTGCTTTCCAAGTCTATGACTTGAAAGCCTAACGGCTTCTATTTAGAAGTATCGAAATAGCAAGAGCTCCAAGTTCTTGGCTTGTTTTTTGGTATCTTTGTGGGGTTTTTTTGGAAAACAAACAGCTTTCCAAAACAAAATCGAAAAATATCTTGGTGTTACCCAAATCTGCCTCTTTAAAATCCAACTTCACCCACTTTTAAGACTACTTTACTTTAGCAGCACTTGTGCTTTCCATCCGCTTTCCTTCCTGGACCGACTCTGGAGGGAGCCAGGAGTCGGCCAATATGAAGACTCACAGGGGTATAGTTGAATCTGTCCTGGTTACAAGTCTATTGAGTCAGACCTGGCAAAGGCAGAGCACTCCAGCAAAGATGTAGGAGCTGCCAACTGCAAACCGAGTAGCAGCTGCTGCAGACGCAGGTGCTTGTGGATGCGTGGAGTACAAAATGCCCCGGTATTTCATGGGGACATGGGCTACCTACTCTATTTTCAGTCTGCTGTGTGATGAGGGAGCTACCAGAGACATTTGAACCTCTATGGTCAGATATTGCAAAACAAGATGGGTCAGAGTGATTTATAGTAAAATAAAACTGTTTCTGCTCCCCAGGTCTTCTCAGCCGGTTGGAGAACTTTTGTCTTTTTTTGGTTGCTCAAAGTACTTTGAACCAATTCAAGCAAAAATGGCTTATTTAGGCAGGAGGAGGTGGTAATGCTACTTAAGCACAGTGTCCAAGCAATTTGGATGCTTGTCTGGGATGTAGGAAACAAGCTCATCTCTCTGCTGGGATTTGAACCGTGGTGTTCACTACCCTGGAGAAGTGTGGGAGGGTTGTGGTTGCTCCGTTTCAAGGAGTAACCCTATAATCCAGAGGCTACCACCTTGTCCTGGGAGAAATGGGGTAGAGGCCATCTTCTGAAATGACCATTCAAGGAATAGGAAACAAGTTTCTCTTACCAGCAGGGTCCCTTTAAACACCGGGCAGTAAATGCAGGGGGTGGAGGATGGTAGTAGCACTGCGCCCTGCTAGCTCTGTGAATGGCATTGAGTACCACTGCTTGAAAACCAGGTTAACTACAAGCCACTAAGCTATTAAAATGCTGTCGTGTCAGCTGGATGAATTCAGACTGGGACTGGCATCTTATATTTTTCAGGCCTTACAACTAGCAGAGCTTGCCTGTGAGCAATGCATGGTAGTAAAGCAGAGATCAGGGAGCCAACCAATGGCATGGACCAATGAATAGGAGCACATCCATGAATATATAGGTCCCAAATAGATTTCTGCTGTTACTCTGGCTTCCCAGGGAACCACGTTTTATCTCAACGCTATCCCCTAGGCAGGTGAAGAAGGGTAGTAATAACCCCAGTATCAAGATTCATCAGGACCAAAGCAAATCCCAGTCCTCAACTGGGAGAGGCTTAGCACAGCCAAACAAGTAGCATCCAGGGGACCCCTCACAAAATACCCACATGGACGATATTCAGCCCAGAGCTGTCAGGTCACTGAAATCAGACTCTTCCTCCAATGTCCCGCAAACATCTCTGCTGGGAATGGGGCCGGCGTAATGCCGCTCGGCTGTACCGCACCGCACACTTGAAGGTGACTAATTTGGAAAGCAACACAACCTTGGTGGTGGGTGTAATGACTTTGCAGCGCCGCGCTGACATCCTAGATGCCACATCAGTGGGCTCAGTCTCCTTGAACTGTCCACGAGTGCTTTTTAAGGTAGCGCTGGCGTCAGCTTGAGCGCTGCTATACTGGGAACTGCTGTCTCGCGCATTTTGTTTTATTACCTTGGTGTCCCTTCTAATGAACATGCTGCTTAACCCATATTGCTAATATCCGAAGCTATTAAACTGTACTTGAATGTTTAACTTCTCACCCTTGCACTGTTCAGCTGCTTGTTTCTCTGTTCATGCTGACAAACAAAACTAGTCCGCAGCCAGGCAATTTCATGGTCTGGTTCCTGTGCACTAGCAAATGCTACAGTGTCCTGGCTAATAATAAGGCAGGGAGCACTATATTAAAGACTGATTCATGATGTCTCTGTAAAGCAGTTTCTCATCTACCCTGGACTTGGATAGGACTAAGGAGGAGCCTCTGTTGAGCAGATCGTGATGCTTTGAAACCCATTTGAGCTCAGTGGGGTGCCCCTTGCTTTAATGCAACTTTCTTGGTAAAGAGAAACCACTGGAGGGGGGTGCATTGGGGTATCTTAAACTGCTAAAGGTAAGGAAGGACAACTACTGCATATGAATAGTGGTTGGGGTGATTCTTCTGCTCCAGGTTGGGCCAAGTTTTTGGCAACTCACAACTTGCCAAAATCAACCCCACACTTGAGGACCGACGTCGCTTGAATTGTAATCCTGAAACAGTTCTTTGGCTGGAAACATGCGACCTCGATAGTGAAGACCTTGGAAGTCAAGACCTCTTGCTTCAAAAGTAAAGACCCCTTTGAAATGAGAGTTGACTTCTTTCATTTTACACAGCAACTTAACTTTTGAAACGTCTCAGTCACCTACCACCGTCGTGGCTTGGTGTTCCTTGGTTTGGGGACACTAAAAGTGACTAGTGCTAGCTTAACATACTTGATGGTCAGATGGCTGCTTCCCTTTAGGACAAATAGTGACCGTCCTGTTTTCCCAACCCTGCGAGAACTGATTTAAAATGTAACTGTCCGTTGCAATCAGCTGGACATTAATAGCAATGGCTGAGGAACAGCCCTATTCATAACAAGCTATGGGGATGAATGACTGGATGACTTCCATCTCTTCCATCTTTCGGTGGCAGCTGTTTCCAAACAGGTTATTTCTCCTGGCAGCTCTGAGAAGGCGGGTAGACCAGCGTTTGGACAAATAATCAGAATAAATCCATAGCCAAGCTGGCCTGCACGACATGAGGAACTCGTTTCCCTTTTTAATAGCCTGAATAGCAAAAAAGGCTGAGGACGTTGGCCACTACAAAGATCCAGGCACCTACCCTGAAGTAGGTGAGTCTCCCCTCACACTCTTGAACTGAGAGCAGCTGTCTGCAGTTGAATTGGAAAGCAAGAGTAAGTGCACTTTCTCTTCAGCTACAAAGCCTCATAATCGGTTGCAGGGCTAGTCGCGTGTGCCGGCAAACACTTGTGCCTTACCGCCTTGGAAATTGGAATAGAGCGGGTTTTGCAGGAGCACGAGAGGATGCACCGTGGCAGGCCCCAGGTGCCCAGCGCCTGGCTTCAATGAGCACCTTGCAGCTCAAAGGGGCTGGAAGTGCTTCCTTTTTCCCTTGGTGTAGGGTATGAGGCAGCTGCCTTAATCAGGCCCCATTGTTTCCACAGCCGGACCTCTGTGCACACTCGCTCTATTCCCGGTGGTGGGATGCACCAAGGTTGCCAGGGGGAGGAGCGGAGCGAAGGCTGGAGAAGCTGCCGAGGACCACACAGAGGGCACTTCCGACACCAGCACTCATGCAATATTCAGCAACGCGATCGATACTGCGATGCCAAACTCTTGCCTCGGGCTCCTCTTGTTTTAAATAGCTTGCAGCTGTCCATTACCGGACCAGCCTCGTGACCTGCTAGCCCTTCCTTGGCATGATCAAGGTCTGCACTATCGCGGTGAGACCGGGGGGTGCAAGAGGAGGCAGCCGGCAGGTCAGGAAGCACAAAGTGGATGTCTGTAAACAAACTAGCCTGGGAGCACGGCTTCTACCGCGTGCTCGGAGGGGGTTTGGCCTCTCTCTATTGTGCAGAAATCAAAGCACTTTCTAGCTAATAGCACCAACAGAGGTGCTTCTCGCACAATCACTAATTGCTGGTTAGACCAGACAGGACTAGATCGGTCACGTTCCTGTTAACTCTGCAAGAGTCTAGCAGTAAATAACAGGCCTTGCTGTGGTTTCCAACTCTGTATCTTGTTCCTGAGCAAAAAACCCCCAATCCCACCTGTCCCAGTGGAACGCACAATTGCTCGTGTCAAATTTAACACCCATTGAAGCCAGTGCATCCTCCCAGCCTGCTGCCAGTACTTGGGAACTGTGGCTTCCTTATTTAATGAGGCACGGTAAGCTGCTCCCTCCCCTTGAGAGCAAAAAAAAAAAAGGAAAAAAAAAATTGCCAAGAATTTATTAGTCTAATTACATTTTCCTAATGCAGTTGACCTCAGCTGCACAGCGGAGCACTTATCAAAGCTGCAATCTCCCAGACATTATTGGAGTTTTAATAAGAGTCAATTGGTTATTGTCACTCTTCAAGTTGGACATTGTACATGTAATCCCCAGACGCTGCTGGGGATAGGACGCGCTTCCTCGTACTTGGAATATTATTTACATTAATAATGGCGGTTTGAAGCTTTTGTTAGGCTGTCGTTCCAGCTGCGAAGCTGAAAGGAAGGGCTTTTTGTGCTTGGCAGCCTGGCTGGCAGGAGGGCCCTGGCCGTCGCAAGGACTTTGAGCGTCTTCCACCCCTCTGCTAGCAGATGTAGGTCCATCCGAAGCATTCCCCCAACTGACCAGCCCCGGTGCCTTTCAAGTAATGGGATAGAGTAAGGATCCCCATAGATCTAGGTAAACCAAGAGATGAAATTTAGCCCGTGGAACTTGCTCTTCAACAAATACATCTCTCTTTAAAACTTTAAACTCTCTCTAAACTGAGCCAAATGCCTCTAATCCCTGCTTTCCCATCCCAGGAGTCCAGGTAATCTCCGGTGCTTCAGGGCACCAGCCCCCGTGACGGGACTGGGGGAATCGAGTCGGTCGGGAAGCATCACACGGGAGCAAGCCTTCCCTTCCTCTCGAGGCGTTTTGAAGTTTCCGTCAAAATTTTATTTATATACATATTTTATTTTCAGGGGTTTTTTTGGTTTGTTTTTTTTTTTTTTGTTTTTGGTTTTTTTTAGCTCCCAAACGCTCTGACAAATCCAAATCCGTCAAACGGACACTTCCCTTAATCTGTCTTGACAAAGCCATTTTATCTTCAATGCGTTGGAATAAAATGTTTCCCGGCTCTCGTTAGGCAGAAACCTGCCTTCAGGAAAAAAACTTCCAGAACTACCTGCTGGGAGGTTTTCTGTTTTTTATTTTATTTATTTATTTTTTTTCAGTCTCCCAGCTGGGCCCAAGCATTGCTAGATGCCTGGGATGCGCTGGACATGCCACGGCTCTAGGTAGGCAGAGAAGAATTGCCCTCGTCTCTCTTCTGTCTAACAAGCAGTAGATGCTGCGGCCGTCAAAGCGAAGTGGCCCACGCAAGAGGACCACAACTGGCGAAAGCTATTCTGGTAGTAGCTTGGGATCCCTGAAAAGAGCTACTTTAAACTATCAAAGCTCTTGTCTCGCCTTGCTGAAGCTGGCTTAGTTTCTGGGGACCGGCAGATTTATTTCATCTTTGTTTGCAGGGGCTTGGAAAGGGAAGGCTGGAAGCGAGGACTCTGCAGGGAGCGTTGAAAGCCCCGTGTCCCTGCAGCGATAAACACGCCTGTGGCAACTTGCTCAACTGAACCCCTTGACTACTGGTATCTTTTAGTCCAGGTTGGCCAGGACTGGCCCCTTTTTGATGCTGTCCCTGGATGCAAAAGTAAAGGGAGGTATAGGCAGACCTACCCGAGCTTCACATGGCTCCGTTTAGCCCTGCAGGACAGGGCACGCTGCAGTCTAGGTGCAGGGGTACGGACCGGGGTCTCGGGTGGGCCCAGCAGCCCAAGCTCAGCTCTTTGTGGCCAATCTACATAGCCACAGAAGGGATTTGGGTGCTATTTAAAGCAGCTTTTTTTTTTTTTCCCTGACTCCAGTTTTCTCAAACGATCTGACACGATGAATTCTGGCTTAATTATACTAATGGGTATTGGAATTCTTTAAAGCTTGTTCTGAGGAGTTGCAAACCTTCATCTTAAGCGGTTATGTAACCGCACTTGTACGCCGATGCTGAGAGCCTGCTACAAACTCCATCTTGCGGCTAAGTGCCGAGCTCTGGACTTGGTCTCGTAGCACGGCAGAGCTCCTAAATGGAGCAGCCTTCGCTTGCCTGCTCTGCCTCTCACCAGATCTCTTGCTAATGATCACATTAGTCCTACTTGCGTCCCTTAGTGGGACAGGGAGCAAGCCCCTAGATTCCCTGGGAGAGGCAGTTGTGTCACCCGTGGCTTGTTGAAGGAATAATCTTGGTAGCAACCTGCTGCAGCCCCAGTGGGGCTTGGTGAATCAAACGTGAGATGTTGGGGGAAGCCTCTTGCTATAAAAGAGCACGTTCAACCAGCTCTGGCTTCATCTGGATTCAGCCGGAGTAAAGTACAGGGTGCATTTTGGGGAGGGGAAGGGGGCTGCTGGGGAGCAGGGCAGTGCTTCCAGCTGCATGCCTGAGCAGCTGTCTCCTGTGACTGGTGCCCCCTCTTAGCACAGATTGATGCTGTCTTCCAGCAAGTTGCTTAGACTCCCCCAGTGCTCACACTGTCTTCCCCCTCCTACCACTAATTAGCATGCAGGCAGCATGGCCAACTTTCTCCTCCTTTTTAGCGAAGAGCTGCAGAGTTGCTCCAAAAAATCAAAAAAAGCTCTTGCTTATCGTTCCGTGCCGTGATTGCAGAGAATGAAAGCTGCCCTCGGCCTCTGTGCAGCACGGGGAAGGACCTGCTCCTGCAGCCGGCTCAGTGGTAGGACTGCGTTCCTGGACGTGGCTTGATGGTCAGTCCCTTGAAGGAATATGGCCTTGGTTGGCCCTGGGTAGATCAGCTTGGTGACTAACTTGGAAGAGCTGCTTTTGCCCCCCACAGCCAGTTTTGCTCGTGAGAAGTAGCCTCTGTGCACTCGAATGGGGACTCTCTGCCCATCGCCTGGTCAGCAGATCCAGGGTGCCTGCACTGCACATGCGATCCCTTGTGCCCTACTAACCAGTGGCTTTTCCTAGTCTTGGAGCTCTCTAGCCTGGGGTCTTTCTTGGTGGGGAAGGGATGGACTGGTATCGAGGGTTTCCATGCTGCAATCATACTCCTGGTTTTTTGCCTCCTGATGCATACTTCTGAAGACGGGACATAAGTCATTATTTCCCGTGGACCATTTTAGTCTCTTCTCTGCCTCGAACTTTCACCACAGTGGTATTTTTACTAAAGCAAAAGCAGCAACTGGAGACTCTAAAATAGAGCACAGTCAAAGTGGGAATCAATTCACAGATCAAACAGCCTAATCTTAAAACACAACGGTATGCTTAGGAGCCAGTGCGAGTCTGCTTATATTCTCTGCGTAACCCATTGCCAGAGGGGTGCAAAGATGATGAGGCACTCTGACCTTTATTGCTGTATCGGAAGCCCTCTTGCCAGTACGATTAATCTCTAGGAAACTCCTCTGCTCTCGAGCATGGGCTGCCTTGTTCTATGCCTTACTTGCCTTTCGTTGCCCTTTATGTGCATTTGCAAAAGACATTCCTGTTTTGGGCATGATTGAGCACCCTAAACTACTAGCTAAATGGAGGCACATCAAATCATGCCCACAATGGTGTGTATTCTGTTTGGCCGGGGCTCAGGAAACGCTTGCGCATACACATTACCAATTCTCCTCATTCTGCAAGGGAAGCTAGATGCGAAAAACACTGAAGACTCCTGTTGAACAGACTGGAGTCCATGAAACATTGAGGTGCCACCGTGAAGGCTGGAGAAAAGTCAAAGTACTTATTAGCAAGGTCTTGGCCCACTAGGGTTTGATCTACCCCAGTTGGTCAAGTGCACCATGAGCTTGGAGACGACTCTTCTGCCACGCACAGGGCTTTCAGATCTGAACAGGAGGATCATGGGGGCTGGGAGGAAATGGGTGAATACAGATACCCTAGCAATGAATACTACTTGCTTGGAAACTTTAGGATAGCAGGGCATACCTCTGGGGAGGAGAAGTACCAAGAGAAGGTACAAGGCAGTCCTAGCTTGGTGTGCATTTGTGCTTCTGGGACTGTTCTAGCGACATAGCCCAGCCGCTGGGGCTGCCAGGTCTGGTGCCCACTGAGTGTGTCGCACACTCGACTTCTGGAAGGCTGTACAAGAACCTGTGCACATTTAGACTAGTTTATCCCTCTCTTCTGTAAGGCTGGGAACGCAGGCAGGGCCACTCTTGCTTTGCGATTTCCTGAGAGACCTGGTCAGGTAGGTCAGTGGCCGGCTGCTGAAACTAAATCCAGACGTCTCAAATGCTGGAAGTCATGGAGCAAGGGGTTTTGTTGGTGATTTTTATATATATAATAGACATAAATATACATAATATATAGATAGATGTTAGGGTTGGAAGTCAGTAGATCATCGAGTCCGACCCCCTGCCCTGGGCAGGAAAGAGCACGAGGGTTAGACAACCCCAACTAGGTGCTCGTTCAGTCTCCTCTTGAAGACCACCTTATGTATATAATTGGAATACTGTACACTGTATCTTCTTACATACAGCGTGCCCCGAGATAGGCAGAATAAAGGGGAAAAAAATCTTGTATAGAAAGTCACTGAACAGCCACGTCTGCTTGTTGTTCTGCTCCCCGGGTCATGTGCCGATCTCTCACTTCTGCCCATAACAGGCAGAAATTGCTCGCTGTTTTATTGCATAATGCACACAGTGCAATTTCAAGAAGCCATTTATTTGGGGAAAGGTATTGTATGTGAGAAAATACGGTAGTAAGCAGCTGTTTATTTGGGGAAAGGTACTGTACGTGAGAGAATACGGTAGTTGGGAAAGATGTTGGATAAACTTTGGTGCGCAAAATACCCTTTTTCAGGTCTGGGAAGGAAGCAGCTCCTAGACAAGCTATCGCCAACAAAACCCTTGCTTCTCACTTTATTTCCTGGACTATCATGGCTAGGACAACACTTGAACCTCATCATGACTCATGGGAGAAAAGAAAAAGTGGGCTTACTAGTATAAGGCCTGTTAATCCAACTCTAAAACTGGACAAATGCTGGAAAGACCAGTAAGAGGGTTCATTTAAAATAATGGCAGTTAACATGGCTTAATATTTCTTTTATGGAGACTGGGTCTCATCAAACCTGATCTCCTTCGCAGTTGCCTTTTGGTAAAGCAATTGCCATGCAATACTGTATGTTGTTCTGGGGGTAAGATGGGAATTGCATGCTTTTGTGGCTTAAAAGCACTGGACCATGTCAAAGTGCACGCTGAAATGGTTGCCTGCTCTTAATCTATTCTGAGTCGCTGTCTGGGGGTGCTCCAGGCAGGGATTGATTCACGGCCCAACACCACTTCCATCGATCTTCCAGCGGGAAACAAAATTGCGGCTTTAAGATCGGAGGAATGACAGACCGTCCGATGAGGACGGAGCAGTCGTGTGCAATGGTCTAGACCGCTCGGCCGGCTGCATTCGCTCGGATGATGCATTTCATGCCGGCTGATCCAAAGCTGTACACCTAGGAGCTCAAAAAGCGGGAAGGAGCGGAAGGATAGTCGCTGCTCTCCGGGACGTGGGTCTAAAAGCGGGCAGGAGTCCCGCAGGATGAGCACCTGAGCATGAGCTTGCAAAGCAGTGCTGTGGCAGACAAAAAGACTAAAGCTATCTTTTGGTGTATAAACTGAAGGAGGAGTGAAGAGAGGCTGCCTCTTGATATGGCACGTCCAGGCAGCAGAAGTTTGGTCCAGCTCTGATGCCTGCTTGTTAAAAGGGCTCTGAAAAAACCGGTGTAGGGCGCGAGCCCGAAATGGCCAGGGGGTGGGCGGCAATCGAGAGCAATTCCCTGCAGTGGGGTGTCTGCAAAGCGAGCTCAACTCCTTATCAAAAAGGTTAAGACGTGAATTCATGGGTACATGAGCCCTTCCTTGAGGAACAGTGGTTTTAAAGAGCTCTCTCCAACTCGAGCGGAGAAAAGCATAGCGAGTAACATCTGGAGGAGGAAGCTGATAAGGTCTCCTTTAAAAGCTGCCTAATTAATGTGATTAACCATTGGCACTACCCCACCAGAAAGTGGTGGATCACTTATTCGGTCATAGGAAAGTTGGGCTGGACCATCTGGTCCAGGCAGGGTCATCCCTGACTCAACCGTCCCGGCCAAGTGTCTGTCTAACCCACTCTTGAACATTTTCCGGGGATGCTGATGTCCCAGGCGGCCCCACTTCTGAAAGGCAGCACCTCCCATGCCATTTGGGCTGCTACAAGCACCCAGACCAAGAGACACTGGTCTAGGACATTGGTCACTCCAGAAGGACTAATGGTCCATCCTCCAGGCATCCTAAAGCAAGAAAGGGGGCAAGCACTTGGCAGCCAGCTGGTTTGCTCATCAGAGTTCAACATGACCTCTAGGCATGCAAAGATCACTCCTCTTCCCCCACCCTATTGCTGCTATTTTTAGGCCAAGAGGAGGATGATTATAAGAGCCAAGGGGTTTAAGACCAATGCACTGTTCTGTAGCTGCTCTCTTTAAATCTGCTGACTATTTTTCAGGGCTTTAACACTGCAAAGATTCCTGGCTGGCTCAGTTTCAGGTTTGTTGACAGGCTATAATCTGCCCTTCTTGAAACAATTGACAATCTTGGTTGAAACGGCACAAAACAGACATCTGCAATTTCCAGTTGTGGGGGTTTTTTTTGTTGTTTTTTCCCCTGCAAGAAAGCTGCTTTGTTAAAATCCAAGCCCGTTTGTCTTTCCAAAGGAGGGGCCCTTCCAGGAGCAGTTGGTTCGCCTGCTGTTGACCTTCACTGCAGAGACACGGGGGAGCTGAAATCGGTCTGTCGGTGCTCTGGGAGGTTGGTGGTTGCCCTTTGCATGGCAAGGGTGTTGCAGCAAAAGCTGGCCCTGCAAAAATGCAATGGATCCATTTAGTCTGCAGCTTGGTAGAGAGGACTGACTACAGAGTGCAAAAAGGATGAGATGCCATTTTGTATTTGCTAGCATTTTTATAGCCGTTTCTGCAGCTGTGCTTCAGGGCCGTTGCAATACTCTCACGAGCAGCCTTGCGTGCAGCTTGCTTGCACACGTTGGGGAGTTGGGTACTTGCATCCTTGGATAGTGTTACCTTAAGTGTTAGTGCCTTCAGTAAGGACCGAGGTGAAACCGGGTCAAAGGCAGGGCAGGAGAGCACCTTAGAGACTAACAGGTTTGGAGCCATGGACTTCTGTAGGAAACTGCCTATTTTTGTTAGGTGCCAGCAATCCTAGAAGTAGGTTTTTGCTTGTGCCCAGGCCTCGCTAGGCACCTTGGCGAGTAATTTCTGCCTTTACATTTTGGGAGTCCCCAGTTCAATACTGGTCGGTATTTCTGTGCAAGATAAAGAGCTTAGCTTGGGCCGTGTAGCTCCTGTAGCACTTCTACAGCCTGCCACAACGGGCTCATCGGGTAGCTGGACTGTGACTAAGAAGTAATAGCTATTCCAGGTCTATTTAATGCGCTTTGACATGTCTGCTTGCCAGTGCTGGTGAAACCTCAGGAATGCAATGGCGTTCCTCTGTCGATACCAATAGTGAGTTGGCCCAATAGCCCTGACCTGATGGGCATATTGGCCAGGTTGGGTCTTGTGCCTGCTTGCTTTTCCGTCTGAGCATCCGTCCGTAGGCGCTGGGCAGATCTCCTTGCCTTCTGGGTTCACTTCCCCGGCTCCGCTCTCATCATAGCATCCTTGATAAGAGGCTCACAAGTGGCCACTTGGTTGCTGGTTCAGTAAAGGAAGTGGTGGTGGGATTAATGACAACAATTACTTCATTGAGCCTTTCCGGGCTATTTTTGGACGGCAGCATTTCTTGAAGAAATGAACCTGCTATGGAATAAGACCCTTGTTAAATTGGTCCCTCTGGGCTGGCTTCCTCCTGTTGTTCTACTGTCAGTCTCTGATCTGCCTATAAACTGTTCCTTTAAGGCTGGCTATCTGAGCTCAAACTTTCACAATGGCTTATCCTTTTTCGTATTTGAATTTTGACAGCCCTTTCAAGACATGAAGCCATTTCCCCGTCTTTATTTTTCTAGATAATGAGATTAATTATAGTGAGTTTTTTGTTGTTTTTTTTTTTTTTTTTTGAGGAGCTGGTTTTATTTTGACTGTTTCTCTTCCCTGTTCTCTACAGTTTGCTGGCTTTTGTATTCTCACTTAATAGTTCTCGTTTTCAGCGTCTCTTCATTTTAATTAGTGCTTACGAGGGTAAACAGACCAGTCAGGCCTTCTGTGGGAAAGTAAGATGGCATCCTCGTATACAAACGGCAAACTTGGTCTGGCTGCAGCTCGTTCCCTTAAATGATGATGGGCAACCTCTGATTTGAGCAAAGGGCTTGATGATAGCTGGTTTATTAATGCAACGGAGATGCCGAATCGTGTGCCTGTCCTAATCAGCCGCAGATTTTCTAGCAAGTGAAAGCGAAGCCACGTGACTCTACAATTAAAATGCACAGCTCCAAAGCATTTTTCACCCTCTTGGAGAAGTGAAGCTTTTCGGGAACACCTTGCTTGGCTTCTAGCTCGCACGTGGAAAGATGCTTTGACCGCTAGGTCTTGACAACTTGGCTCTGGTGAGACGGAACAGTTTTTTTTTTTTTTTTTAGACGATGGCTATAAGTAATAATTAGAAAATGTGTCCGAAGCAGGTGTGTCTGTGCCATGGTTTGATCCAGATCAAAACAGGCATGGCTCAGTCATTGTGGCCCCCTAATAACTTGCATATCACCTCCTGGCAGACAGAAAGCAGTGCAAAAGCACACGGCCTGGCCAGCTTGTAGGGTTATTCTAGATCACGCTGGGGATGAGGCACATGGCCGATGTCCTGGGGGGGAAAAGGCATCAACTGGTTTTTATCCCACATGTTGCAGAGGGGCTTGAAGGGGACTTGTACATCTGTAGGATCCCAGGGGGGAAACGGGCTTTCTTTCAGGACAAATGTGATTTCTGTTTACCGTCTGCCTTGGCTTACCTGCAGGGGACGATGCAGTTGTTCACCACCTGCCGACCTTTACCTGGGGAGGTGCCTAAACCTTGCAGTGACTTGATGCTGTGCTTTAGTCACCTTGGGGAAGGGGTGGACAAACTTGTGTCCTTGCTCAATGGTGAGTACTGTACACAGGCCCTTCAAAGTGGCTTATTTGCCTCCTGATGATGGTGCAGCTGTACCGCTCGGCCAACGCGAGGCAAAGCAATGCTAGTACTGAGAGAGGATGTTTCCCTTCCCTGCAAGGAGTCTAAAGCTTTTTCACTGGGACATGCATGGTGGTATACTGCATTTTTCCCCAACCCTGGGAGAGCTGATGCACAATTGGTCAGCGTAATACTTTTGCACTTCAATCCTGAGGCTCTCCTTATATTCTGGTGTGAACATAAGCAACACCAGATCCTAATGAGGCCTTCCCAAGGAAAATACTAAAGTGCTGGAGAAGGGGGCAGGTGCAGGCTGGGGGCAGTTCAGTCTACTCTGAAGTTACCTGCTGGATTTTCTCTTCCCCGTCCGCATCTGAAATCATGATCGAGTTTGGACGCTTGCAGGTTCAAACTAGCTGCGTTGTGATCTGGTTGAAGATCCCCCCCTGGGGTGTAAGGCAGACGGCAGTGGATCCAGCCATTAATTGCACCCCCTCAAAGAGCAAAAGCAGTCGTCGGCAGCCCTTTGTAGCACGGTCGGTTCTGGACCCCTGACTGTCCTGGGGAAACGGTGCACTGCTACGGGCAACAGGCCCCTACAGCTGGCTCCCCACCAAGCCCAACTGCATGCTGCTAGTGCCTATTGGTTAAGTTTTAATATTGCACAACTTGAATTTTGAGCCTAGGTTCCTCGAGAGAGTACAGGGGGACTCAAACTCCGGCTACAATATGCCATCAAAGCCTTAGGCAAGCCGGCCCATTATCTGCAAACATTTCCTCTTCATCTTCTCGGGTCTTGGTCAGCTGATCGGCTCTGGCATCAATCCTTATCTATTTAATACTCTTCATGGGAGGCGGATCTGGAATAGGTCCCTATTTGAATAACACTTAGGTCCAAAGAGGGTCTTACCGTGACTAGGCGCTGGCAGAGCAAGTTTGCAAAGTAACAAAGCATGGCTGCGGGTCTTGCCTTTTCCGGACAGTGGCATCAGTCCTGACCAGGAGTCGTCTGGAGAGAAACAAGATGTACATCCCGGATCCACTGACCCACCTCCCAACACCACCTTCTCCGGGGGAAAGGTGGACGTAGCACATGGTGTCTAACAGTCCATATCTGATCGCCACTTTGGTAGGGAGGGCTCTGGATTTGGCCGCATGGTTTCGAGCGGGTCCAGGTCCTGTTGCCCTCTTCAGCAAGCTTCCCGTTGGCTTTGTAGACTGCTGGGGGAGGGTTTCAGAAGGAGGAAGCGAAGACCCGTCTTCCTGGGAGGAACAATCGGGCGATGACTAGCTTCATGAGGCTGTGTCGCTCCCCTACGCCTCGTGCATCTCTCAAGCCCGACCTGCTAGAAGACAATGTTCCTGCAGCAGAGCAGTTAGTGCAGCAGGGAACCTAATAGCAATATCTCTAAAATTGAGAGTACCGTCCTCTAATTAAGACCGAAGACTGAAATGTTTTGTGTCTCAGCCCTAGCATCAAAGCTATATAAAGACAAGGAATGGGTTAGCCAGTCCATTCATAATTACAGGCCTGGAGCCTGTGTGTGAACATCAAACCATTAGAGTCTAATTTGACTGTCTAAAAAGGAGCTGTGATGTTTTATGCATGGTGCCTAATTTTACCCTGGCAATCTCCTGCTATTTTTAACATCATTAATCATTGATTCCCGTGGGGCTGGAACCCTGATTAGCATCAGATGTATCATGGGAGGAGAGGGATTTAAAAAAAACAACAACAAAAAACCCTTTTCTTGGAAATGCAGCCAGTTCACTGGTGTCAAACTATGCAAGGAAGGAGAAAGTAACACCTCTAAACATGCCAGGGAGGTTAAATGTCATGAAAGCACTACATGCATGTTTTGGGGCCAGACTGTAGGCCTCTCCTTCATGCTCTCATGGTTATGTGCATAGTGCTAGAGCTCTGCTCTCTTTATTGCCTCTTGGTAAAAAGAATAATAAAAAAAATGAGCATCGGTGCCTAACTGTGTTGAAGCATTTGGAATAGCACTGCATGGCAAGTTTTGGGGGAGGGAGATGCTACGGAAGGCAAGATTATGACATTTGAACGGGGCTGAAAATGAAGAGATGACTAGCTAACTCTGTGCGAAGCAGGCAGATAACAGATGCAAAGCTGGCTGTACAGCTATTGCTTGGCTCCTAAACCTCCCCCCCCTCCCCTCCCCTGCCCTCCCCAGTTTCAGGTGCAAGGTTTAGCATGTCTCTTTGGGGATGGAATTGGCCTGATTTCATTTAGGGATTGACACGATTTAGTTTCCTTGGAGAGAAGCCTCCAGATAACCTCTTCCTAAAGAGCCCAGAGGGCTACACCACTGGGAAACCATGGGCATTTACCCAGATAGCAACGCTGGCAATAATGTGCATGGCCTAGCTGGAATCCAGCAGCATGCCCAATAAGGCTCTGCTTTTTTCTACCAAATCCTTGGCGAGTTGATGTCATCTCTAGCTCTGTAAATCCTCCTAGACTTGTGAAATGCCCAGGCAGTTGGGAGGCAGCAGGATGCTTCCCATCTGCTGTTCCCCATACTAACAAATGGTCTAAATAGCAAACCACTCAAAAAAATAAAATAAAATAAAACAACCCCCCCCCCCCCCCACCACCGGGGTCCCTTTTCTCGAGAAAAGGAAATCCTGGTGTCTCTTGTATGAGGCAAAGGAGTCGAGTTGAGGCAAGAGGTCTTGTGTGATGAGCATCTCTGCTAACAAAACGAGCCCCGGACGAGCCGTGAGGCTCCTCAGAGAACAGGGCTGGCGTCTAGACCGCCATCCCCATTTCTCCGGCATGCACACTCCCCTCCGCAAATATTTGGTCTCGGATTGCCTCTGGTTGCTGAACAAATACCGCTGCGTGTTCCTGTCCAGAAGACAGCCCCAGCCTCCAAAACGCTCAGACTCGTCCGGAGGAGACGGGCGGCGAAGACGAGCCCTTGTTTAAACACAACGATGCTGATCTCGCTAATGAAACGTAACTCGCATCACCTTTTTCATCCGTCTTGCACGCTCCTGGCTCCATAGATCTCTTCCCGTCCTGCCCCTGCTGACAACTCTCTCTCCTTTCCAGATGAGAGACGGCGTTGCCCTGCGTAGGAAGAGTTTCCAAGCGGGAGGACGGCCAAGCGAATGGCAGGAGCCCGGGGTCGTTTCTTTAGTCTAGACTCTGCTTTCTTCCGTAACCTTGTCTGTTCCTGGCACTCTGTCTGGGCAGCTGGCAGGACTTTTCTCCTCCCCCACCCCCACTCTTTGCTCCCTGCCAGAATCTTATTAGCTATGTTTACATGGCAGGGATGTCAAGCGATTAATTTTTAATGGCTTGGTTTATTGCATGTTTGAACGGTTTATTGAGTAATTCCCACATTTAAGTGATTAATTCCCCAGAGTTCGGAACGACTGGTTAGTTTTACATTAATCAGGCCTTCAGAATGCCAAGGGATGATCAATCAATCCCCACTGCCAGGGAAAGCAATGTTTAAGTACCTCAAGGTACAATGAGGTTAAGAGAAGGAGTAATTAAAGCTTCGCCTTGCTTCATGCAAACTTGATGCTAGTCCCTGCTCGTGGCCTCATCTCTTCCACTTCCTTCCTTTCCTCCCACCCCTAAACAAACCCAGATGTTAATTAGGAGCTTGCACTGGCTTGTCACACTCCGTAGGCTTTGCACTCCCCTAATAACAAGAGTTCAATCCATCTGCCACGGGTGAAAATTGCTATCCCGCATGGCAAATACTTGCACATGACTGCACTGTAGACGTGTGGGGCTTGGCCTTTGCGAGAGCAAAGGCTGAGTGGATGTTGAAAGCTTTTCTCGCACCCTCCTCGGTTCACTCCCTTCTGACCTGTAGCTGTCCCATCCATTTATCACAGGCTGCTGAATTTCTACTGGGAGTATAATCTTGGTCAAGTGCTTGACCTGGTCTCTAGTAGGGAGCCTTAAGAGAACAACTTTCTGCATCGTGGTGGGCAACTCATGGAGGCACCAAACTTATTTTGAACTTCTGGTACAGCCTAGAACTTCATGCAAGTCTTCGTCGCCCATGCACGCCTTCGTCGCCCATGCACGCCTTCGTCGCCCATCCTGCCCTTCATCGCCCATGCAAGCCTTCATGGCCCATGCTGCCAGCAGCTTGGAGGCAACAAGCATATTGGCTTGGGGAGCACATCAACACTTAGTATATGGTGGGCAGAAATGATACAATACACTAATTCCAGTAGAAGCCTTTCTAATCACTCAGTCCATCATATCAAAATACTTGTTGGTCTAACTAAACTAATGGGGGAGGTGTATGCAGCCATGGTGCAGGGCTGGCTGCTGACAGATTTGCGTGTAGAGTATTTTCTAAAATTGTCCTTTCTAGCACCAAGTAGGTTGCAAAAAAAATCTGCATTTTATTGCAGTAGAAGCTCTACTTTAGGTTGTGTGGATGGAAATTAATAGCCAACTGGCAGCTAGAGCTGGAGAGGGAGGCTAAGTTCTCCTGTTTAGTCTTGATTGCTGGCGGTGATGGGTAGCATGGTTGCCTCTGTAAACTGCTGCCAGACTGCCCGAGCAGCATCGCTTCCACTCCAAGGACCCCAAGAGCTACAGGTCCAGTTCTACGGGACCAGTCCAGGTCCAGTTAGCATTACTCTACTCTACAGGTCCAGTTGGCGTTATCCTGGCAGCAGCAACACTGGTTTAATGGGGGAATCTAGAGATGTTGTCTGGGATCCAGACCTGGGATGGTCGGTTAGGCAAAGAGCCTGTTTTTGATTGGCCTTATGTCTAGAAACAAGAATGCGTTCCTATCTTTCAAATAGTTCAGGATTCAGCCTAATTATGATTAAAAACCAAATTATTTCTTTTTGAACTCGATGCTAGAGCAGGAAGAAATGGAGGCTATTGCCATGTTACAACCGTTTGCACTGCAATACATTTTCTCCGTGGGGGGCCAGGTAGCTCGAAAGCAAATGTGTGGCTCAAATAAATGACTAGGAAGTATTGGCAAGCCCTAGCTTTTGGAGGTGCCTCGGCACATCTCATACCAACACGGCCGTCGCTACATCAGTGTTGGTATAGGAGAGAGGCAGACAAGGTTCCTTGGGTGAATTTGATATCTTTTATTAGACCAACCCAAATAGTTGGAGAAAAGTTATTAAGCAAGCTTTCGGGTTCAAAAACCCTTTGTCAGGCTAAGGAAGTTTCAGCAGTTGGTATAGGAGAGATGCCTTTTAAAGATGCAATGTATTGGGAGTGTCTGCCAGCTTTAGCTTGGACTGCTGGAGGAGATGCTATAGCTAAGCTACCAGACATCCACCTCTAGTGGCATAACTGTCCTCACATGGGGATCTGGGCATAGCCATGCTGGCTAGAGGTGTAAAAACTTCATTAATATAAGTGTGGCCTCGATCCTCTTGATTACAATCAACAGCAGATCAACTAGAAGGAGACTAACTCTGACACTTTGCTCCATGATGCTTCTAGCCCAGTTGGCCGAGCGCTTGATCTCTGAAGAGAAAATCCTCAAGAGCTGTGGGAAGGATTTCATGAAGGTTTCTTGCAGACAAGTCTCTCCAGTGACCTGAGAGGTTGAAACCTCGTGTGAAATAAGGGAGGGTGCATGGCTGGAGCTCAGATTCAAGACTTGTTTCCTTTGGGAGCAGAATCTCAGCATTGCTTGAATATATGGGGGTAGAAAAAGAGGAATATGCTTGCAAGGTGATGTGTGTGTCAGCAGGGGTCTGCATTGGGGAAGAGTGCTTGGAGTAGACACTTGCATGGAAAGGATTTGTAAGATCTCAGAAGTTACCTTTTGGTTGTAGCATCCAGGAGTCTTGTGTGAAGTCTCTGACGGTGGCCTGCTGGGGGATGGCTTGCAATTCTTCTTCCTAAAATACCCGCAAAAGCTAGAAATCAAGAGCAAGCTGCAGTGGTAGGGGTCAGGCTGGCTGCCGTGGGTGGCCCAGCAATACCAGGTGCTATTCTTCACCTCTTCTAAGTGGGTGCCTGGTAGTTGCCCACCACTTATGCTGTGGGCAGGTTTGGGGGTGGGAAGCTCTTCTAAGACAAAGGACTCTGATGACAGTCTCCTGGTTTTGTTTGACTGACTCCGACCTGGTTTTCTTTGGCTTATGTGCTTGGCCTCTTGACCTGATCTTCAATGCACAGCTGAGAAAGTAAATGCAGACAGTCTGCCACTATTGGATTCTGACTGTGTACAGCTTAATTAGCTTTCTGCAGTAGCTGCTCGCTGTCTCCTTACTGAAGTTAAGGCTTAGCGACTGGAACGGAGATGAGCTTTTTTTTTTTGCTTTTTTTTTTTTTGAATCCTAGGGTAATGCAGCACTTGCAGAGGGTGGCTCTTCATGGCTGGGCCACAAGAGGATTAGCATCTGGGACTCCCAACACGGGTTCCTCTTGCAAGAGGCCAGACACCAAGGGTAAATACTTACCATGTGAGATGGAGCCGCTTCTGCGCAGCACCGCGGTGTTAGCTAGACTTCTCGGCTGCATTAGCACAACACTAGGCTGCTCTGCCTCCACCTTCAGAGCCAGTGGGATAATCCCCTCGTGGCTTTTCCTTGTCGTTGACATGACTTGAGTTCTCTGCCCAGCATGGCAGCCTCCCTACATTGTCTATCTGCCCTCGAACCAGAGGTTTTGTCAAGGAATAGCTCTTGCCACGTGTGCTTGGTATACTAAACTGCCTAGAGTCACCCAGCCCTCATGAACGACTACTTCCACGATTGCTAACTCCTTCTGGGCCTGGCCTTCAAATAGCATTTATGCCAAATGTGATCTCGGATCTGAAAGATTCAAGGAGGTGGATCTCCAACAGCATGGAAACGATTATTATAAGCCTTCCTATAACAGCATGAAAGTTGACTCGACTCCGATCCTTTGCTTTCTGCTCTGTTCTAGCATCGCAGCGTAGAGCCCTTGAAACGCTCCTGTGCTGAATGGGCTCAACCTCCCCAGCTGAGCTCAACACTTTCCAAGTTCTCCACTTTGGCTCTAACTTTTTGCAGGCTTTTCCCCCAAAAGGTGGGGGATGAGGAGCAAAGATGAAGCCTAGTGGGATCCCACGCTTCAGCTCTATCTTTAGCTTCTCTCTCCTTACAGGAGTAACATCATTAGAAAATGGGCAAGGGTTTTGACCAGGCCTGAATGCTAGCAGTAGTCTTGTTTTCCCACACTCCCTTCCCTTCTCTACCCTTTTGCTTTCCTAATTTCCACCTATTTACATTCTCGCTGACATCCTGTCGCAATTTTTAAATCTTCTTTCATTCTTTGGAGATCTCAACAGCAGAGACTCCCCGTGCCTGAAGAAGGGCGCCTGTGCCCGCAAGCTTGCAATGACCTTTTTTCCAACAACTCAGTTGCTTTAATAAAAGATATCCCATCTACCCAAAGAAGCTTGCCAGCAGGTAATTAAAGCAGCAGGGAGAGAGCTGCAAGGTACCTGATGGCCAGGTGATCAAATAGGTCAGGTACCCAGAGGCTCTCTCCAGCCCTCCTTCCTGCATCCTCCATAACAACACCTTCAGCTCCACTTTTGAAGTACCAGCATTGACTTTTAAAAAAGACCTGCATGCCGACACGGTGCCGTTTGGTGGCAGCACCATGGACAGTGTCCTTGAAGGAGGCGACTGCGGGCCTGACGGATGCCACCAAGGAGATCGAATTAAAGACCAGTTTGCCCCAGTGCAATGGAAGTTCTCCCTGGACTGGTGACGCCAGCGGGGTTCCTCTCTCCACCTTCTGCCCATTGGCAAGGAGGAATATGATGCTCCTGAATGGACAAAAGGGACGACGATTGTTTAATGTAAATGTCTTTTGAGCAACGTGGGATGTTCCTTCAGAGGAACATCTGTTCCTTGCAAACAGTTTCTCCCCTTGGAAGGCATGTCTCTGTATTCTCTACCTGAGTGTCCAAACTGAGGTAGTCTTCAGTGTGCATCGCCAGGTATTGTTGTGGCTTTTCCATGTCGTGCTGGGCAAGGGGCTGTTCATGCCGTGTGCAGGATTAAGATATGAAACGCAGCTTGGACGAGGCTACGGATCTGTCCGGTATGAGTGGCACCTACCTTCCCTTCACCCTTGCTGCCAGACAGTCATTCTAGATCAGATTAGTGCAAGATGAATTCAGGGTCATGCCTCGAAGCACATAACTGTTCTACAACACCTCTTCGAGGGCTGGCAAGTGTCACCATTAATTGGCACTTGTCTTGGTAGGGTATCAGCAGGGTTGGGACAACTAAGCCAAGATTTAAGAGAGAGACTTGTGTTCCTGTAAAACTGTATCCATCCAATAGCCACGAGGCTGAAGGCTACTCAGGATACTCTCACAGGACCTATTATTTATAACATCTTTGTAGAGCACTTTTGTGTCTAATCTTTAAGGAAAACTCTAAATCCTCCTCTGGGAAGATCTGTATGTTAGAGGGGGAAATAAAACACTCGAGTAACACGATGGGTCGTGAATAACTGCAACAGGAAGGTGTTGGGACAAACTGACTTGAGTTGCATCGATTTTTATTTATTTTTCCCTTTTTTTAGACAGAAAGCAGTTACTTCCCTCTCTCTCATCCCCGTTCTCCAGCTTTCGAATGGGAAGTGTTTAAAGGCTTTGCAGCAAGTGGGGAGGTCGCCCCTCATGGTTGCTAAAGAGGGTGGAATAGTTGATTTAACCAAGTTTTCAATGGATTTGCAAAGCTTCACCCCCGTGCAGCAGGTAGATTCAGAGGTGCTGAGCCCACCGTACCCAGTGCTGCTACTGGTGTCCTGTTGGCCAGAATAGCCTCCCCGCTGCTCCGTGTCTGCAGTCTCAAAGCCTAACTCTGCTACTTAACTTTCAAAACTCCTGGCTTATCAATCAGAGCCTTCCTTGGGAGCCTAAAGCCTGGAGCGGAGATGTATGAAAATCCATCTTAAATCACCAGCTCCATACATTCCCAATCAACCTGGCAGCCAGGTCATGGGGCCGGCTTGCAGGGCACCCTGCTGAGCATTGCAAATGGGGAAGAGTGGTGCTTATAGGGATTGAACAGAGGTGTGCTAAGCCTTCGTGATCGTGCCAGCGAGCTGCCTGTCACGTACCAAGTGGAGGTGACACCAAAACTCCTAAATGCAGTCATTTTAATAGGTGCCCCCGCAAAAGATCCTGCCCAAAGCCACTAAAAGGATCCTCTAAATCTGTTTTATTTGTATACGCAGAACTTGGCCTGAGTTTTGAAGAAGTACTAAACACGTGAGCCGTGGGACTGCAAAGAGCTTGGCACGTGCTTGCACCAGTTGGGTTGAAGCCTGGGTAAGTGCAAAAGTTTTTGTGGGTTTTTTGCTTTCGTTCGTGTTTTGGATCCGCTGTGTTCATTCCCAGCACAATGCTGCAATTTGTCCAGGCATGAAATCGTCTGGCACAGAACCAAGTGCTCGCTTGGGGGTGAAACTGCCTCGCCTCGTGGCATCTTCTCTACCATGCAGCCAGACCATTACGGTTTCTAAAACGGGGGCGGTGGGGAGGGGGTCTGCTTTGCTGTTGGCCTTGCTGGAGGCTCAGGCTTTTAACAGAGCAAAGATCTTGAGTAAAAGTTTGCTAAACCTAGATGGCCAGAATGCCACCCCCCGCCTTCTCGACTCTGTGCCTTGCAGCAGCGTCTTGTAGAGGTGCTTGGTTCAGGGGCACTTGCTAAATGTGCAACCCTCTAGAGGTGTGGTTGGCATCCCACACCAGTCTGCTCCCTTGTGCCACACCACGGACCTGCCTTACACCATCAGTGGCCTGGCTTTTTGCAGGGATCCTATGAAACTTGGATGCCGCCTGACCCATAAAAGCTGCTTTCTGTTTAAATGGACACTGGTCAAAGCAGAAACCACTCCCTTGCACTTGTAGTCTAACTCACCCACTAGTCTTAGCCTTTATCCAGTTTGTGCCCATATGCTTGTATCTGTGCCAATTCAGTGCGACCTGCCAGATGTCCTATGGGGTAGGCACTAGCTTGATTTACCTAAAGAAAGGTATGTGTGCAATGTGCTATTGTTAGTCAAATAGTTGTTGAATGACCCTGGCCTTTGGGGAGTTGGCAGGAATATTGCTGCAAGGAAAATTGGGCTTTCTTTCAGTGGCTGGGAGCAATATATGGAACTGAAATTAGAGACCACTGGCAGTTTTTAATGTCTCCTGTCTGACGTCAGCCTGACATGGCTAACTACCTCTCAATACGGGACAGGAAGGATCCTATTCAGACAGGAGATTCTCCTATTAAAGCTAATAACTGGGTGGAACGAGTAGTTTTTAATCTCTCTGACGACTGCCAGAGTCCTATCAAGCTTCTGTAATATGTCTGGTAGACAGCAGGAGCTGAATATCACCGCGAGCTGGAAGCGAGCGGAGAACATCACGTGTCTGAGGTCCTGGGCTCAATTATCCTGTCGGTGGCTGATGCCACTCCGACTGGAGCTGGCATTACCTGCCAACAGGGCAGTCAGGTCCAGAAATACATAGTCAGCCTTCAATGGAGGCTGCCCTAAGTGTAGAGAGTGAAACCCTCCTCCCTTTTCATTAGTTTCACCTGCCTGGGAGGTAGAAACAGAATTAACTGGCATTTTTAGCAAATCCTCTTGTTAAGGCTGGAGCAAGGACTCCCAGTCTTGGAAATAAAACAAACTGCTCCTTATACCTCCACACTGAGGATGAGCCACTTAACTGCCAGCCAGCCAGATGTAAGCTGTTAATGATGGTTCCTGAATACATGGGGAGCTGGAAGCCAGCCGCCATCGCCTCTCGGCTGATCAAAGCAAGTTGTGTTTTTAAAAGAACAAAACAAAAAAACCCCCCAAATCCACAGAGGTATTTTTAGCAAAAGCTTCACACTTGCGCTGCAACTTAAGCATAGCTGTTAGAGGAACAGATCTGTGCATTTTTCCCCTTCCTCGCATGCTCGGCAAGGCTGTGGTTAAAGGAGTGTATTGGAAAAACTGCCAGCCAGCAAAGTCGGGAGGGGGGAAATGTGAGCCTGGGAATGATGCAGTAAATGAGTACATCCGATAAACAGAGCCTCTCTGAACAGCTGTCTGCTACAGCTAGCCTTTTCGTGAAACCAGGGTTTCAGCCGACGTGGCCTGTTTTTTTGGGAGCCATGGAGGAGACTCTTTGCCGGGTCAGTAAAGGCAGGAGCTCGGTGCAATGTGTTGGTCGGCGCCATCCAGACTGCAGGTCCCATCTTTGTTCTTTGCAGCTTTGTCTAGTTGGACGTTCAAGACCTCATCGCTGTCACTGTCCTGTTGTTAAACAGCAAGAGGGGTAATGACATTGTTCAAATGATCTCCCAGAAAGCCATTGCATAGCTGAGACTTAGCTAACTTTGCATTGTTATAAGCAAGCTAAGTCTTTCCATCCTCATTGCCAGCTGGCTGTGGATATTGTACAACATGCTGCTGTTTATTCATCATGCTGATGAATTATGGCTAGGCCCAGAGAGCCCGTGAAATGGAGGGATACTCTCCTCGCTTTCCTGTGGAGGTGAGGTGAGGATCCAGTGACTTGCCAAAGTGGTGGCACAGAGCATCAAGCGGTCTGATCCAGCTCCCCTTGGCAGGGTGGGAGTCTGATGGTACTTGTGCAGGTTGGAAGAGCTCCTTTGTGCATCCATTTCATAAGCAATGGGGAGATTTTTTTTTTTTTTTTAAAGGTATTTGGGCATCTCTCTCCAATCAGTTTAACTGGGAGTTAGGCAGTAAAATGGGAGAAAAAAAATCTGATTTGGAGCAAATCTATGAATGATCCTCCTTTAGTCACTTAGAGCAGATCTTCCCACGTAGCGAATGTCTGCTGCCACTACCAAGAATACTCCAGTTGGTCTACCTCCATCGAATGTGTTGCAGCAGATTTCGTGTCCCCTTTGGTGAAAGAGATGAAGGAAAAAAGGCACGAGAAACAACGTAGTGTAACCGAGTGGTTGCCCTGCACAACTTGTAAGGTGACGGTGGGGTACGTAATGTATAATGAACATGTGGGACTCGTTGCTGTATGTGGAGGCCAATAGTAGACCCAGACCGATTTATGGTTATTAAATGTAACAGTCGGGGATGCAACCTCCGAGTCCGCACGCTGTTCTCATCCAGCTTGGCAATTCTTCCGCAGTAGGTGGTCGAACATCTTGCTCCTAAAAAAGCGCACCCGCCCCATAAACTTGGGGAGAATTTGCATCATGCAGCTCAGAGCCTGCGCTGCATGGGGGGGTGGTCATGCTCCCGGCACCATTGAGGTCCCTGTACTGGTTTTGGAAGGCCACATGCTGAACCCAGTGAGGTGTTTGAATTGTGAAAGTCCCCCACCCAGTCTCCCACCTCTGTGGCTTTTGTCGTGTGTTTTTGGGCAAGCTCCCAAGAGCACAGGTAGAAAGTGGGGTGTCTCGAGTGCTGTTGCAGAGCTTGGATGTCGCACCATACAGCCGAGCAGCGATCGCAGCCTGCGCGCAAAAGAGGTGTCATCCGAGCATATGCCCCAGTTTGCGGTGATGCCAAGTGTCTCTCTTCGCTCAGGGGAGCGCTCAGCTGTTCAAGAGAGAATTTAACTAATTGTGGCTGATTGATTTGGAGGAGAGCTTCCTGCAAACCAGCCAGCTGGAGGCAGGGGGGCTGGGCCAACCGGGGATTCGGAAATGAACTAACAGCGACGGGCTTTCTCATCTAACCGGGAGGCTGTGCATGCGGACGGGCTTTGCTTCCCCAGATGTTGCATGCGACTTGGGCCGGCTCCTTGGTTTAGAAGCAGGGCTGAGTTTGTACCCCGTTATCTGCGTGTCGGCATCCTGGCTGCTGCACTGACACACCGCAGCAGACTCCTTCCTGCCCCAAAGAGGTCCCAGTCCAAGCTAGGCAAAAGTGGGATCACACCAGGATTTGAGCCCTATTTCCTGAGTTTGGACCCAACAATTAGAGCCGCAAGATGTGCTATCCTCACTGCCTTGATTAGGCTGTTGTTCTTCATCCAGGCATGCTGAGGAAGTTAGCCAGCTGGCCAGTTTGAGTCACCATGCTTAGTCACTATCTAATGGCATCATGTATGTCTAGTGCACAGAAGCAGGCAAGCTACGCTCCCCGAAGGGTTTGGATCCTCACTTGTGGTTTCACTCGGACCCTCGTGCACAGAAGCGGGGCTTGCTTCTTGTGTCCTGACTAGCAGTGCTCCCTCGTCGACTGGAGCAGAGGGGCTGAGCTCCCGTCCCGCAGGCAGTGGTGGCAATTGTGCCCCTTGCAAAGCAAGATACTCCTCTGCGTCTCAAGGCAGAAGAGGCTCCCAGTGGAGCCCGTGGCTTGACTGCAGAAGGGAAAGGCTCGTCCCCCTCGCTCGGATATAACCCGGCTATGGGGGACTCGCGAGTAACCTTGCGATTTCAATAGTCAAGAACTGCGCGCCCCTTTTCAGTGCCTGCTTAGCAGGCCACTTCCTTGGTGTATGTAGAGAGGGACGCTTCCTGTCCTGGAAGACTCTGCAAGGGTAATGGGGGACCTGGCACCTGTGTGTTCCCCACTTGTTCCCTTGCACTGTTCAGTACGATCACATTTTTTATTAGTTGTGAGGATCCCTGGTGTCCATGGGATGCTCTTGGGTGGGTGTTGGGAGTTTGCACGTGCGTGGACATAGGAGTGCGAGTGGGGAGGTGGGGTGCATACATGCACGCATCTTCGGCTGGAAAGATGACGTTGGGGTACAAACAGTGATTTTTTTTTTGGATTCAGAACATGTGGGCTCAACCTTTGCTTCCTGTGCTTTGCTGAAAAAGTTACCTAGTGTGTCTGGGTCGCCCTTCCCCATCTGTCGCGTGGAGCTGATTTTAATGGTTTGCTTTGCCTTGAGTATGTAAATTGAAGACTGTAAACCCTTCAAACTGGGGAACTCTCTTTTTACGCGCTTGTGCAGCCTCCAGCAGGATGGGGCCTTTACACGTTAATGCAGTAGAAATGCTCATAACAAGCCTTCCTACAACGGCATGAAACTCGACTGGGCCTTGATCCTGTTCCTGCTATTCTGTAATCCTATAGCTTTCCTATATTATACAGCAAAACAGGTAACAAGGTTAGAGATTTATTGGGAGAGGGAGAGAGTATTAATATTTTTGTTGAGACCTTTGCAAAGAGATGCGCAGACCTTAAGAAAAGGAGAAGAGGTTTTATGGGGCTGGTGAGAGTGAAATGAATTGTACAAATGCAGAAAGTCTCCCATAAAGTGATTGCAGGGGGATGGTGGTGGGTCAGCCACCTGTTTTTTAACTGCTGGGAAAGGGCGATAAATCTGGCTCCAGACGCTTGCTTTTGGAAGACGGTGTGGGGAGAACGTGCCCGTTAACTTTTATTCTGTCCTTTTGTTTAAATAGTTTAGAGTGGCTCTTTAATAATGCTGGGCTTCGCAGTGTGACGGGAGCTCATTAAGGGGCTGGTCGCACAAGCTGGCACCAGGCAGTACGTGAGCAGTGCGGTATGAAGGCTGCCCTTTCCCCACGGCTCTGGCAACGAGCACGTTTCAGCGCATCCTTCTTAAAAGGGGACATTCACCAGTGTGTCTCAGACCCGGAGATGCCGGTCCCTTTTCCTGCCTCTTCCAGCACTAGGGCACCCAAGATCTCTCTACCATGCTACCACACTTCACCATCACTCCCCTGTGCTGTCGCTCTCATGCCAGGTCATCGGTATCAAGTGATGATATAGGCAGGGCTGGACTGAGCATCTGGGAATCTGCCCTGCGTGTAATCACAGGGCACTTGCAGTGATCCCTCTTGAGCATGCACGCAGGACACGTTTGCTCAAGGATGTGGCTGAATTTTGGCACACCTTTTCTTGGCTCTTGCTTCACTTTGAAGCCATAAATATATGTGGTTCTGTGTGGGGGCACGTGTCTGTCTCGTGCTGTATTTCAGCACTGGCTGGTTGGTGTGGGGGTCCTTTCAAACTGGGGGCCCAGCGCTGGATGTAGGGCAAGACGGTGAGATAGATGAAAGCTATCTTGCAAAGTGCCACGCACTTCAGGCAGCTATGCAAGTTGGCTGGTACCAGGCCCGGGTTGGTGTAGTGCCAAGTGAGGCAGAGGGGTAGCTGGGCAGGTTTTGCACCATGCCCAGTGACAATGTACGGGGCAGTGGCTGCTATGTCTGCGCCTCTGCTCCCCCCCGTCAGCGCGCAGAGCTAGTGCCCTGCTCGCCCACCCTTAGTTAAGCTGCTGATGTCAGGTACCACTCGAATATGAAATGCAGGCTCTCTGCACATCTGTAAAGAGAAGAGCACAGCTGTGCTCCTGTCCCCAACCCCTGCACCACCAATCTCCACCGGCTCCGGTGTGTTGTTTTTTTTTCCCCGCTCTCTGAAAGATGTTACTGGTCTCATTTGCAGTTCCTGCTTCGTCCTTTTTTTGCCTTACAGGATTGTTTGTCTGTGTGTGTTGGGGCAGGAAAGGAGGCACTTTAGAGGCAATCCCGCTATGCCTTAGAAATCCAGCCGCTTCCCAGCACACGATAGTACAGAACAGCGCCAAGGCTGCTGCCGTGTGTTGATGAGGTCCAGAACAGTTTTCCCCAGCTCCCCAGACAGACAGCCCCATGCAGAGTGCCGGTGGGATGCTGCTTCCTCAAATGCTTGCAGATGAAAACCTGCCTCGGAGGTAGGCATGTATGTACACAGAATACCTTGATTGACCAAGAGCAGTGTGCACACAGATAATAGAAGCAGGCAGGACACACCGGGCTTGCCAACTTGCTTTATATCAAGCCGGTGGCTTGAAACACTCTGTTCCACGAACTGAAAAAGCTCCTGAGCCTCCTCTACCCTCCAGATGAGTGCTGATGGCTGGAGCGAGATGTTTAATGGATGCACCTCCTGCTGTATGGGGGTCCAAAGAGGTTTTAATGGTCATTGTCTGCCTCTAAACAAGGGGAATGTGGGTAAGGGCATATCTGTCTCCTGCCATGCAGCCCCCGTTGCTGTCTGCTGACCCTTGCAGTTTAACTTTTTGCTTGATTGTGCAGCAGGCAGGATTTGGCAAAACTAATTCGGGCTCTCCAAAGACTTAGCCAGCAAGGAGCAAAGCCTAGCCCAGCTATTAAGGGGTCTGTGAGCCCGTGCAGGTAAGCTTTGGGTCTGGCAATGAGTAGTTCCTTTCTTTGGACCCATCACTGTGCTACAGGTGGGGTCCAGCTGGTTGGATGGGTGGTGGACTTCCAGGTTAAGGAGAATGGTATAAGGGGTAGGACACCAGACTGGACTGTGGTAAATCTAGGTTTGCTTCCTTGCTTTCTGTCTAGCTTTGGGCAAGCTTCATACTCTACTCCTTTATGGATGCAGAGGTGATATTGGCCCATCTTGTAGCTGTGCTTGAGGATAAAATCCATCGGCGACCGAGTTTCTGCCACACTACCATGATGTTGGGGGGTTGGCGCACTGATTCGAGGGGAATGATGCATCTTGTATCCCTTGGCCTGTGTAGGATGGATGCTGCCAGGCTGCTTCATGGAGACTTTTCTCCAAGGGGCTTATTCTGCAAAGAGCATCCCCTGCCCTGTTGAAATACCCGACCCAGTTATTCCCTAGCCTTGGCAGCGAGCAGTTAGACACAACACTTCAGGCTAAGATTAGAAGTTTCTCGTGCCGCATGATTTCTGTTGGCTCCATCGCATCAGCACTTGGCTGAGCATCCAGGACCCGGCAGGCGTGGGGCGGAAAGCGGATTTTGCAGGAGCATTGGTAATTGAATTCTGTTCCTGGCACAGCCTGCCATGCTGCACATGGGCTGACCTGCCCGTCTCCCTGCCGTCCACCAGCCACGTCCATCTGCAGTAGCACCACGGCAGGAACATTATAAAGGGAAAGGGGTTGTTCCCCACCTGGCAGAAGCGTAGTGAGATCGTCCAACCTGGAAGCACCAGAGAAGTAAAGAGCAGGTGCAGGCTGGACCTGTGCACTATGGTATCCTCCTCTCCAAAACACGGTGGTCACATAGACTGGATCGTTCAGCTGGGTCTTTGGCTGAAGGGGGTTTTTTACAATGCATACATTGCTGAGCTCTCCGACTGCCTTGCAAACCTAAATGCTAAGGGCTGACATCTCTCCTGCACCTCAGCTCTGCACAGTCCTGGCAGGTAGAGATGAAGCTAAATAGCGAGTTGCATCGTTGTGAACCTTGGGGACCAGCCCCTGGCTCTGCTGTCACTTAGGACAGCTCTTAAGTTAGTTTTAAAGCACTCTCAGTAATGGAGAACTGAACCCTTTCCTTCCCAAATGGGACTAATGCCCTGAGCATGAGCAGAGAGGGCGCACAGACCCTGCGGCTGAACAGTCACACCCAGCACGGACTTCTCCTCCAAACAGGAGACTTCTCCATGCGGCACTGGCACGCAGACTGCGGACCTTTTGTCCCCCTCCAAATACCGCAGAGCAGCTGGCACGTGGAAACGCCTGACCTATGTTTTCCATGGCAGCTCATGTATTTCTGATGAGCAAAAATGGGAGATCTGAGCAGTTAAGCCCAGCGAAGGTTTTTAGGTGCCCATTAGAGCCAAGGGGAATAGATCGCCTCCGGATCCTCACAAAGTCTGGGTCTTGGTAACTCTGTGAACCAGGTGTTTCCAAGAGGATTTAGCTGCATCAATAAAATACCTGAGTTTGCAAAGGCTGCTGTGGCGCTGCATGCTCCTGCCAGCCACGTAGCAGCAGAGTCCGCTATGACGAGTCTTGCTCGCGGGCAAAAAGTTGCGTGGTGGTGTCCAAGTCGGACGACAGCCCGTTGTCTGCGATGCCCTCATGCATCCTCATCCCCAGGGATCTTGGCTTTCTCTTATTTAAAAAACAAACAAACCCTCCAATTTTTGGATAAAAAATAACCCAAATCCACAATTCCCCATGATTATATTAGTGGCGTTTCATTTTATAGATATAACACTTGATCTGAGCCTTCAAGAGGCCGAGAACGGATATACTAATACACCACTAATATATATCTATATGTAGTAGTGTTGCATTTTTAATCATGCAAAAATCTGTATTTTTGAGTTGCTTTAAAAAAAACAAAACAAAAAACTCTCAAAAATTGGGGATTGTTTTTTTTTTTAAATGAGAGAAAACCAGGATCCTTGCTCATCGCCGTGATGCAATGTTCTCTGGGGCCAACGGCAGAGTTTGCTGTCGAAGTAACACTGGAAAAGGCCGGCTGAGAGGGGTCGTGTTTGATACTGGGGGAGGTGGGGAGCCGGCTTGGAGCAGCTCCCCTATAGTTCGAGGGTGGGCTTTTCCAAAGGATCAATGTTGGTCTAATTCTGCATCCAGTGAGGCTTGGGATAAATCGCTGCTCGCCTCCACGGGCAGTCAGGCTGGGTCACTGCTGTGTTTTTGAAAACCCCACCCTAGCTATGCCATCCTTTCACTGCCAGCCCTTTGGGACAGGGACTGTCCTCTCTGTATTTTCCCAGCCGCTCCCCCAGTGGGGCCCTGATCTGTGATGCATATCTCTACATGCTATTGTAGTGCAAATATAGATAATTTATTAATAGTCCTCCTCTTCAAGCTGGAGTTGGGGGCGCAGGCTTTGTTTAAGAGACGCTCTGCTCTTTGTCTTGGAGGCATATGGCTGCAATGGCACAATTGCTGTCTCTCCTGCGCCGCATTCAGATAAAGGAGCACAAAGCGGGGCTCCCAGGCTGGGGGAAGGTCTGGCCCACGTACGGCAGTGCGAATGAGTGTCTGCATGTGGGTGCATGCATTACGGGTGCCAGCGGCCGGCTCTGCCTGCCTCTCTCTCCTGGGAAGCTCGTGCTTGGTTTTTACCTCAATTTGTCCCCTGCCGTATAAAATCCTGCCTGAACAATGCCCCGCTCCATGGCTGCGATATGTTTTTTGAAGCAGAGCTCCTGGGGGTGGAGAGGAGCAACGTTGCGGCGTCTCCTTCCCAACTTCTTCTTCTCTCAGCCCAGGCTGGCTGCGGTTGAGACCTCTCTCGTGTCCTTCGTGCAGCTCTGCGTGCATAGCTGCTGCATGAGAGGAGGGGGCTGGGGACCTGGCTTCACCAAGCATTTTTCAACTTCCCTCCCTAAGTGCTCTCTTGACTTTTTTTTTCGGTAGCAACACAACTCCTCCCAACACGAATGCGGAGTGGCATTGAATAGGATTGCCCTCGCACCCCTGCACTTTTGAGGTCTTTGAGCTCCGAGGATGGGGGAAGAAACCCATTTGACTGTAAACTTTCCTAGCCCCAGGTGACTGTCTTCAGGCTCTCCTAGGAACACCTCCCTCCCCATGTTTATCCTTACAAATACCTGAATGACTAACTTTATTGTCGTCAAGATGCCTCCAGCTCCTCTGGACCCCTGGGAGATGTCCCTGTAGCATGGTATCATTGTCCACAAGAAGAGCTGGAGGGTGGAGGCTGGGACATGGGGATACCATTCCTTCAAAGGAACTCATCTTTGCAACCAAGCAGGCTTGAGGCCATGCAGCGGGGTTTGCTTGAGGCCATGCAGCAGGGTTTGCTCTCATGGACAGTACGCTGGCTTTCACTCGCGGCCTAGCCAGATTTCTGCTTGTGAATTAACACATTTTAAGGCTTGGCTGCATGTGCCCAGGTTTACTTTGGGGCAGCGTAGTTGAGCAGATAGGGCTCCGCAGAGGCAGCCTGGTTTCAGTTTCCTGCTGGGACCTTGGACAATTTTGCTTCCGATTGTTGTGACTCTTGTTTTCCTTCCCACTGTTTTCTTAGATTTGACGTTCCCTGGGGCACGGGCTGTTTCTCACTATATCTTTGTGCGTAGTGCACTTGTCCCTGCCTTGGCTGGGGTGCCATAGTGCCACTGTAAATGGCAGCATTTCCTTTGTTTCATCAGGGCTGGAAGGGACCTCAGACGATCATCGAGTCCAGCCCCCTGCCCCAGAGGCAGGAAGTTCAAAGTTTGGTGGTGATCCCTCTGTTTTGCAGCATCTCCACCAAGGCTGGAGGTGCCAACCATTTCATGAAAGTGCTGTTTTCTTATATTGCGTCCAGTTTTCAGGCTACAAGGGGGCAGCAGTGGTGACTGTAATCTGAGTTGATTTAAACTTGCTGAATTGAGATGACAAACCAGCCTTGATAACAGCTCTGCCTACTGCTCTCGCTGGTGTTGCCCGTGACAGCCGGACTCCACGGCTCTGCTCTGGCTGATCAAGCCAATACGTATACTCGTGATGGTTACCATCGGGTCTTTCTTTGAGATGAGGCTCCTGTGTATCCGGATACACAACGCACATTTTAAACAAAGTGACTGTAGCACCAGCTATTAAACATGGCTCCTCAGGAAATCAGATCTTGGAACCTGATCAATGCAAATTATCACTTAAAGGAGCGAAGAGGATTGTGCAGCCTCTCAAGATGTCTGCTACATTTCTAATTTTGTCGATTGTTCATGCTACAGAGATGACGCTTTAGGAACGCAGCTGAGTGCATGGCCGACTCGGACCCCGAGCTGCATGCATCTGCTGCCTCCTTGTACAGCCCTGCAACTTAGCCCATAGTCCCCGGAGGCAAGGCAAGGGAGCGGTTATTGCAAAGCTAATGCATCCAAAGGGAAAGCTTTATGCCTTTATTACTTTCCCAAGCACCTTTACAGTTGGTCTTTCCCCCTTCTGAGAACATGCAGCCTGTGTAGCAACGCTGCCTCTGGCATTTCTCAAGGAGATCCACGGTGTCAAAGGTGATGAGGCATAACTTGTCCCCACCTGACTCCTTGCTTCTGACTTTCCTTTTGTGCTTGGGCTGGAAAAACACTGCTTGCAATTTTCTTCAAGGAGGCACAAAGAAGAGGGGAGAATAGGGGGGTGGGAAAAGAAAATGTGAGCCCATACACCAAAGCACAGATGGCACAATTCGCGGAAGAGACGGCTCCTTCGCTCACTATTATGCCACTCAAGGAAAGCAAACAGGTCTGTAGGGGGTCCTTTCTCTATTTGAAAAAGCAGCCAGCAGCATATAATTCCTTCATGTAAATTGTACATTTAAGTACTTAAAACGGTTATGAGAATGGCGGAGGACACCCATACATGGAAATTAGAGCGTTTTCAACCCTGGAAAGTTCAACAAGGCTTCAGAGGAAAAATGCCATTTCTCTGATCGGCTGCTGGAGCTCTTGCAAAGTGCCGGCAGGGACTCTGCCACCTTTTTCTTTCCTCTCTGTGTCGCTGTTAAGGCTACAGTGGCTGGTACTGCCACGTTCTTCTATGCTTGTCGGCGTTTTATTTTTTCTATGCCGAATCTGTCCTTTTATCACCTGGCAGGAGGAAAAGAGAGAGCGAATGAGACACAGCCGGGGTGCGCCACCCTCCCCACTTCCCCCGCCCAGCTGCAGAGGGAAGGTCGGCTGCTGGCTCTTGGAGGCCTCTGCTGCCTCCATGGGGGTGAACCCCACCTGCATGCATCCTAGGACCACCCCTCCGCGCTCCCACCAGGACGCGGCTCCCGCTCCTTTCGGATCATGATGACCGCTCCTGCAGCAGGGGCAGGGCTGCGTGTCGGGTCCCTATTGCGGGGGGCATTGCATGCACAGACCATATCTATACCGCCTCCCTGCTGAGCCTACAACCACTGCAAAGAGCCAGGGGACAGGGCTTTGAGACCGAGCAATGCTCAGGGCCAGTCTGCAGTGCCTCGCTGCTGGGCTTTGCCACTATTTACCTAGATTTGACATTCCTCGGGGCACAGGCTTTCTCACTGTATTTTTGTGCGTAGTGCAATTGCTCCTGCCTTGCACTGCAACTGTAAATGGTAGCATTTCCAAAACACGACCACTCGGTGCCAGCCCCCCCAAGCTTACCAGCCCATAGTCAAGTCGACTAGGGAAAGGTCCCTACCCCTCTTCAAAGATAGGGATGGAGGCGCGGAGATTCAAGACCTGTGGCAAAGCGGGGAAAGACCCCTGCTCCCTCATGTCTAGTGCAGCATCCGAACTGCAGGGCTGTCCTATTCCCTGTCCTGGTGCCAGCTGCAGCTGGGGAGGGGGCATGTGCCCCCCCCATGACTCGATGCCCCTTTGGGCAGCTGTTTAGCAGCAAATATATGTTGCCATACCACAAGCCACAGCTGCATGGATGCTCAGGGATGCCCAGCGAGAAGCACTCCAGGGTGGTTCTCTTGTTAGACCCCGTTGCAGGGCTGCAGCCTGGGACTGCCCAGCTTATGTGCCAGAGACAATGCTGCCGTTAAGCAGCAACAGGTCTTAATTGCTCTCACCACGGGCAGTATGGCTTGTTCTGGGGTGCATGGGGGTGGGGGACGGGACACCCCTTTTTGCCTGGTGCAGAAAACAGGATTGCATTACAGAGCCTCACGGCGCGCGTTCTGGAGAGCAGACGTAAAAGGGCAAAAGTCAGGATGCGCAGAGTGGTGCTAGGGATAAGACAGTGGGCAGGGGTATAGGAAGTGTGTGAGAGATGCCAGGTCACTCAAGGAGCTTGGGCAAATGCTTTAATTTCTCAGTAATTTTTTTTTTTTTGTGTCCGCATTAGCAAAATGGGGGCCATTGGAGACTGAAAGGTGGTCATAGGGGGAGCAATTGTATGCTAGCAGATGAGCGTGCAGCTCCTGGCACGCATGCTGCCTCAGTTAGGCTCTCCAGGTGTACCATGCTACGGCCTCTGCCACAATTAAGCAGGGACGCACTGCCGGACGCAGAGTTCACGAGAAGAAAGACCGTGCCGCGGCCGGAGGCTGCGGGCAGCACGCACAGGGTAGGTGCCACTTCTGAGCGTGCTCGATACGTGGCAGATTGCCAGAGATAGTCTGGAGTGAGATGTATTGATTTTTGCCTATAAAAACAGCGCAAGGGTAGAACATCTAATTTATCATCTGTGTTTCGAGCGAGGGTCCAGTGAATTGCTTTCGAGATGCTGTTTGACGAGGCCAAGCAACACCGACCTCTCTCATTTGTGCCTCGAGAGTGCCTGCTCCAGAAGCACCGCTACAGTAATAGATTAAGGCTCTTTTCAGAGAGGGGAAACTTCTCCCCCAGGTTTAAAACCACGAGGTGAGTGCTGTGCCCTTCCACCCTCTTGCTAACCACATCCTAGCAGCAGGTGCTGTTAGCAGCAGCTTCCTGCCCTGAAGTTTGCAATCTCGGTTTACAAGACGGATGAGGGGAGGTTTATTACCCTGCACTTTGCAGATGGGGAGACAAGGCCTGACAGCAGGGAAATGCCTTGTATTGAGGCCATTGCGAGCTGAGGTCAGCCCTGGAGCCAAGCACCATTCATCTTCTATATCCCCATCCAGTGCTTCCACACCAGCCACTCCGGCCTTTGTGCCCGTTTTCCTCTGCGCGGAGACGGGCGTGAACTAGCACCCTTGCAGACCAGGGAGTCCAGGAGAGGCTCTGTCAAAAGCCTCTTCCCCTGATTTTAGTCCATCAGCAACGTTGCATGTGAGAGCGGCGATTTGCTCATTCTTTCTAAAGCCTGTTTTTGGACCAGAAGTTTGTGCTTTCCCCATTGCACCCCTCCAGCTCAATGAGGTTGGTGGCGGAGGCGCTCAGGACAGCTGTCTCCTTGGGGCTTCTGGGTCAAATCCAGCGTGGAGCTGAAAGGGGCTTATGTGAATTGATGAGATCTCTAATCCCATACACTGCCCTGTGTTTTAGGAAAGACTTGAATGGCCTCGGAGGGTAATGGTTAAACCCTAGCTAGCATGAATGCCTGCTGGCGTCAGGGAAGTCCGACTGATTTAGTGGCTCGTGGCTCCACCCCGAGTAAATCTTTGTGGCAGAAAAGTTCTCCTGGTTGAAGCTTGGAGTACAAGGAAGCTGGGGGAGAAGTTTACATCGTTAGACCCTGTAAAGGTCTTTCCTGATTCAGATCTGCCGGGTGTAAATGCATCGCCGGTGCTAAAGCCCTGGGGAGGAGGAGGCTCGCCCGAGTGCAGGACCCGGGCATCTTTGATGTCCCACTTCAGCCTTAAAGGGACTTTGTCTGGGTCCCCAGCACACGCCAGTCCCCGCTCCTGCAGCCCACGAGAAACCCAGCACCTCTGCGAGCTTGTCTCTGGGTCGCTGAGTTTGGCCGTGGAGATCAGGAGCAATTGCCGAGCACTTTAAATTAAGTGCCTCCCTATATGAGAGTTTAATTATCACATTATAGGACAGTTACTGGGCATTAGGATTTTTATAATTATTAATATCATATTAAATAATGAATTATCGCGAACAATTAAAATTAATTACATTTCTCCAAGTTAATTAAATTATTCTTTTAATAGGGTGAGCGAGTCTGCTGCACCATAAAAATTAAAGTCTCCTAACAAAGAGGCAGTAGAAGGCGTGGACGTGGTATTCGGTGCTGAAAGTCCAGCTTATCTTTCTGCACGCCCGATGAAAACATGCCTTATGATAGCCACAGATGAAAGACGCTCAGCCTGTTTAGCTTGCAGAGGAGGAGGTTAAGAAGTGGTTGGATAACTCTTACAAATACCAACATGGGAAAGAGGTTTCTTATCAGCGGGGGCTTTTTATTCAAGCAGGGCACGATCCAGTGGTAGAAGCTGAACTTGGGGAAATCGGGGCTGTAAATGAGGTGTACATTTTAAGACTTGGGGGTATTGACCACTGGAGTGACTCGGCTAGGGAAGTGAAGGGATTCTTCATCCCATGAAATCTTCAGATGGAGATGGGCTGGCTCGTTAAAAGATGCTCTTTAGCTCCAGGAGATGTTATTAGCTTGCGCCAGCAATTATTGGATAAAGTTCCTTGCCCTGTGCTGCCTGGGAGGTCAGGGTAGGAGATTGCAATGGTCCTTTCCAGCTTTATAGGTCTAAACTCTATTAACCTGGCTCCAACACTTGCATACCATGAGCTCCCTTCCCTCCACCTCCAGAGCTAGCAATCCTGCGTGGTCCAGGGGAAGGGGGTCCCCGTTTTAGAAGTGGGAGGATGAGGTGCAGCAAGTCAGCGTGGCCCTAATCGGGTGCTGGGCTGCTCGCACTGCCTCCTCTTAGAGAGACAAAGCTGGGGTCTACTCATAAAAGAGGGAGGCAGCGTGGTATAGTGGCCTTGCTGAAGGGCCCCCCAGGAAGTCAGTAGCAGGGACTGACTAGGGGGGCCCTCTGCATCCTAGGGTAGTGCCCTAACCATTGGGTCATCTTTCTTCCACTTCAGTTAACAAAAATAGTCCTGTGCTTCCATCCTGCTGCTGTGAAGGCTTGAGTGACTTTTGCCCTCCAATTTAAAAATTCAAGATTGGGACCAGCTTTGTGCTAAACCCCCATTGCTTTTGAACCCAGGGCCACGACTGGATAGACCTCCAAACCCCATCCCGGAGGGGAGGGTGTCGCATTGGCGGCAGCTAAGCTGAATCATCCCTTCAAGCCGCCGTCTGTATTTCGGAGCCGTTCCCCGATAGGCGTCACCTCTTGCTCCAGACGCGAGGGCAGGAATACCTCTCTGCCGGCTCCCTGGGAGTTGGCAGACCCCACTGCCTTGGCCCCAGCACCTTCCTGCAAAGGAGTTGGCCGCATCACTGCACTCTCAGGTCATAAATCGTCTCGGGTGCTCGGCGCCGAGCGGATGAGTTGCCTCCGGCAGCACCATCGCGCTGGTGCAAAGCTGTCGGGCTCTCATTGAGCATCTTATTTTGGCACAAGGCTTCCTGACTGCGCGCCAGTCCTCGTGCCCACGACAGACTACCGAAGAGCGATTCTGCAGGGGCTCGAAAGTGCCTCGCCGCCAGGGAGGGAGAGGAGTTATCACAGCAGCCCCCGAGGCGGCGCAGGCCTCCCGATGCCAGTCACAACGGGGGCCCTGCTCTCCCTGGCGTGCTGTCAAGGCTACCGTAGCGCACACAATTTATAATAATAATGGCACATTTCACCCGCTATTAGGCCAGCGTTCCATCACAAAGGTCTTCGCCACATCACGGAAGAAGGAAAGCAAACGTCAGCCTGAATTGAGCGGTGTTTATTACTGGAATTCATGAATAATTTCATTTAAAAAGGCCACTGCAACGTAGAGACGAACTGCACCATTTTTATTACAGGGCTGATTACAGATCCGTGGAAAAACAACACGTTCGCCTCAAGGATGTCTGTTTAATTATGATGTTGACATACCTGACGGCGATGGCCCACGGGGTTGCATGTTAAAGTGCTGCTCGCACACCCAAAGCATCTTTATATAGGCTGCCAAGAGAAAAGCGTGTATGTGCGAGTCAGACAAATCCTCAGCCCCTTGCAAAATGGAGCTAGGTCAGCGTGCGTTTGCTGTCAATACGAATACTATGTCTAGAAAGCGAAGTTACGAACCGGCCCCCAGCTGTGCTAGGGGCTGTACGAGCGCCGAACCCAACGTCCGTCCCTGCCCCAACGAGCTTACGATCAAAGCAGGCTGGGGCGCAGACGTTGCATAAGCTGGTTTGACTGACGCTACGTTCAACCAGGTTTCTCTCAAACCATTTTCAAACTGGTTTACGTGCCTTGGATGTCTGTTCTGCGATAGGTTTAAACCAGTTTCTCATCACTTAAACTGGTTTGTGTGTAATGTCTGTTAAGTGGTGAATGTTTCGGGGTTGTTATGGAGCATCAGTTGCTTCTAGCTGCCTGGCTCAAGTTTGTTCTGCTTCCTTATGCCGCTGAATGGGCTCACGGTCGTTAAATTAAGCGCATATAGCCTCTGTGTGGTATCAGCACCATTTTACCGAAGGGGATCTGAGCCACAGGCCGCTTCAAATGCTTTGCCTAAGCCGTGGCACGTCTGTGACGGAGCAGCCCGGTGCTGTGCGCATCTCCCAAGTAGAGCTGGGGGAATACCGTATTGTCTTGCATACGTGTCCCCCTGAATAAGGTATGCCTCTGCCTTTTGAAAGATGGTATCAAGCCAAAAAAGATCTGCTTGCTTCTGCATTAGGAACCTCTCCTGGGGGCTGGGGCGTGGGGGGGAGTATCCACAGCCCCACGTGCAGCACCGCGGCATTGCTTTCGCTCTTCCTTCCCCACCCTGCGGCACAAAATACTAGTACTGTATTTCCTCACTTATAATGCACACCCTAATTTCCAACAATGATGTTTTGGGGTGGGGGAGAAAGTATGTGTTGTGCACAAGAAAATATAGTAAATCCTTTTTTAGCTTGCTGGCAGTTCTGCAGATTTTTTACTTAATTTTTTTTTTTTGAAAGAGATGTCTTTCTGGAAAATAAAAGAAAAACTCCCTTTGGGTTAGCCCCCAAACCATTTTTTCTTTCATTTTCAGCAATCCAAATAATAATCGTAAAAAAAAAATGCCTTCCTGACAAAAGAGAAGCTGTATTCCACCTGAAACCAAACGTTTCGCTGTGGGTTTTTAAGGCTTTGTATTCAAAAGACGTTAAAACGCATTTGGGAAACATATTTCTAATTAAAAAGCCTAATGTTTTGTGGAAATGAAATGTTTCCATCTGTGTTCTTTCAGTAACAACTTTTGCCCCTTTCTGTCCCCAAATCCTAGTTACGCTTGGGCTGGTGTTTCTCCACAGCTGAATTGCGGCTTTCCAGGATATCGCAGGCGCTGACTGACAGGGGCGGGAAAAGGTTGCAAAGCTCTGAAAAATTTATTGCTATCTAAAACAAAGAAAATACCACTCGCACTCCCATCCCTGACTACACTGCCTCGTCAAGGTCAAGTATGCTTTGTCTGCTTCTCAGATACACAGACACCAGTCGCACTTAGCCTGGTTGCACGGTTTAGTTTTTCATAGTCAATATAATGGGGTTGGCAAAACAGTTTGACGTTGAAGAAAGGTGTTGTCAACCTGAAAAAGCTGTGAGACGCGCCGTGCTAGGCCCGTCCTTCCTACCCAGAGACCTTGGCCCCGAGTTTCTGTTGTCCTGTGCCTCGCGCTGTCAGTTATGTCGAGGCGAGATGAATGCAAGATGCTGCCGGCTCTAAGAGGAAGCTTCTTTCTGCCCATCGTGCAGTCACTTTGCAGGAGGGGAGATGACCCCGCAAGGCACGGGGCAGCAGGGAATCGGTCATGGATGTCCCATAATTCATGTCTCTTGGTGCTCTGTTGTTCTGCTGCAACCTATTTCCCCAGCACTGGGCATTTACAAGGTGATTTACAAGCACAGCGAGGATGTTTCCTGGTCCAGGAGGGTTATAGTCTCTGCGCCCTGTCTGCCAAGTGGGATTTCTTCCTGATGCTTTCCTTTGCATTGGGTGTACTTCAGTCTGGGGCTGACATCAGTGCAGCTTGATCTGATAATGTACTCGACTTGAGTGCATCTGTATAAGCTTGTCTTGGCATTTTAAATTAGGCAGCGCTGACAAACACGAGTCACAACATGGAGCAGAGCTTGCAGGGTAAAGGAGAGAGCAGAGCTTGTTTAACCACCACCAGCTGATGCATGTGCACGCTCCTTGTCTACATGTGTCTGCCTATGCCTGCGTGCATGTGCATACGTGGTATGTTTGCATGCATATGTAGACGTGCAAAGTGTATGCGTCTCCTCTGGTGTGTGTCCATGTATGCATGCACATGTGTACATGTTGGTACATGTGCATGCATATAGGTCTTTCCCACGGCTCTGCATGACATTGCCAATACATATTTGAAGTCATAGGGATGCAGGACCAGAAGGGTGTCCTGAGTTACTGCGATGAGATCCCAGTCATTGCAGGCAACAGCATCACACGCTCCCACTCTTGAATCTATCGAGGTCCTAGCTCCCCTGCTATAGCCACCGCAAGGCCATCCTCCGTCTCCTCTTTCCCATCCTCCACTGCTCAGCTTTGTTGGCCCTGGGTTTGTGCAAAGATCTCCACATCTCTGCCAGATGGAAGAGGCTGCCGAAGTCTGGGATGTGACAGAGGAGTTATGAGCAATGCACAAATCCGAGAACACTTAAAAACACAGCTAATGAATGAATGACCGAATTTTGAGAGGAGACTGTATTAATGCATTTGTGCAATGCTGGGTAAACATTGATGGGCTTCAAAAAAACAAAACAAAAAATGAGAACCGCATAGTACTTCAGTGCTTCCTGGAAATGTCAGCGAAGCAGGAGTGACCTTTACGGAGGCTCGGCTTGTTGCTGAGCGTGGATGGGAGGCACTGCCTTGGGGCAAGGTTTGCTCCTGTGCGGATGCCCGAGGCAAAGCCTGCACAACACTGTGCAGTGCACCTAAGGGTTGATGCGGGACTTGGGTGTGCCTGGATGGGTTTCACGTTGGCCTGTTGCATGGGCTGAATTTCACCTGCAGTCCATGGGGTTCCCTCTCTCCTTGGCAGCTGGCCCAAGGGAAGCAACAGCCATGGTAAAAGGAGTAATCAAACCCCACATATTTGCTGTCGTGGGACACAACTGTAGTCCCTGCAGCTGCTTATGACATCTCTGTGTCGCCTTTGTCCGTTCTTGCACCACATTCCCCGCAGTCGCTAGACCGATAGTCTCTGACCACTTCTTCACGGCAGCTGCTAAAGGAAGGGAAAGGGTTGTTTTTCACAGCAGTCCCCAGTTATTGCAGGAAGCTGATGCATGGGGAGGATGTTGGCAGAGACACCGTTGAGGTTGCCTATTAGCAGCGTGATGGATCCCATATCGGTTGCAGCTAGAAAATGCAGCGGGGAACGACATGAGAAGCCTTGCACAGGTTAATCCATTTCCCAACGCGCCAGGGAAAGCTGGTGAATAAGCAGAATGGGGGAGTATAAAAGAGCGGAGCTGGAAAATATATCAAGGGAGGATTTCTCCACCGAAAGCAGGAGTTCTGCTGAGGTCAGGAGCCTGCGGGTTTAGCACAAGCATCTGTCGCTTCCTATGGCCTGATGCACAGCCCTTGGAAATGAGCAGGGCTCTAACTTCACATGGCTTTGGATCAGGCCTCCACCGGGAGGATAAACATCAGCTGGAGGTGGGAAGTGGGTGGGGAAAGACCCCAGGTGCTCATTCAAGAAGGGCCCTCCTGGTGATTTAGCTGGGAGCAACGGAGTGGATCCCTAAGAGATCCAGAGCAAAGAGATGCACGCAGGGGTCCAGGGAAGCGGTGGTGCAGGAACAGCCGGAGCAGGGCAGCCCTGGGGGAGCTGTTCAGAGGAGAGCTGGCGGCTGCATGCACAGAGCGTTTGTCCGGGAGGCAGATGCACAGCCAGGCAGGGAGAAAGGGCTGGGATACTGCAGGAGCGAAGCAGCAGGGGAGCTTCTGGAGCTAGGAAGGGCCAGGCCAGCTCAGCAGAGCAGCAGCTGGAAGCAAGAGCCATCGAACAAAGCAGGCGGGGAGCGGGGTGGAAGGAGGGAGGACAGAAGGGGGTGCAGATTGGGAATAAAGACTGGGGTTTGACCAGGTGGTCCCGTTGCTGCGAGGATGGGGAGTAGGCTGGAGACGGGCCTGAGCAGCCTCTAGCTGGGAATCTGCAGAAGCCAGTAACACCAGCAGAGAGCCATGCTGGGGCAGAGAGGGAGGAAGAGGAGGAGGGCAGCACAAGAAGAGCATTAGTAACCTGCTGGCTGCCAAATAGTTTCATAAGGACCAAAACCAGTCCAGGAACTGGCTCAAACTGTGGCAAAAAGGGGGAGGCAAGGTCTTCACTTCCCCTCTGTTTTCAATTTGGTGGGCAGAGGGTGAGCATTTGAGGAAAGCCCAGGAAAGATGGTGGGTACACTCCAGGGTAGCAGGGCTTAAGAGGCAGATGAGCAGAGACACGGCTAATAACTATACGGAGCCAGGCCTGCTCCTAGAGTGAGGCGGGTGGTAGATACGGAGGCAAAAAGAGCTAGGTGCATTTTAAAAAAAGAGCTAGGTGCATTGAATAAACTGCTCCTAGTGAAGGGGTAGGAGGGGTGGCTTCTGGGGAAGGCTCTAGATTGGGGGTGCCAATTTGCACACACTTCTTGACTCTGCCACAGACCATCTGGGTGAGCCTGGGGGATTCACTTCACCTCTCTGTGCCTCCACTCCTCTCTCTAAAAGGGACTCATAGATTTAGAGAGTGTCAAGCTGGAAAGAAGCACAAGTTACTCTAGTTTGGTCTCCTGTCTGACAAAGGAGGCGGAGTTACACTCACCAAGTCCAGTATCTTGCATCCTGGCTTCTTCTGAGGCCATCCAGAGCAGAACCCACCCCCTCCCTTGAGAGAGACTTCCATTCTCCCACCTTCATCTGTTGAAACCTCTGCAAGGTAGGGCCTCGTGTGACTAAAGTGTGGGTGTAACACCCAGCACAATGGACTGCTGATCTTGGCTGGGGCCACAGGCCATTGCTATCTTGGGAATATGGCTCGATTTCTACAGGGGACAGATTCTTGCTAGAGAAAAAGGCAGAGTTACAGGGCAAGGCTGCGTGCGTCCTGGCCTCCCGACTACATCCCCCCTGCCTGAGTCAGCACCTGCTCCTTCCTTTCAAAGGGCGGGACCGTTCCTGCTCCCAATCCCAGCTCCGTCTCTGTCCCTGCACACGCACCTGTGCACATGTATTTAAATGCCACTTGTGACAGTCAAGCAGCAGGACGGGACAGTTTGACCTTCTCCGTTCTTGCACGTAATTACTGTTATCCCAGATAATCGCTTCGAAATGACTCGGGGTCATTGTGTGCACCTTCCTGCAATTTCCCCCATCTCTGTTGGCTGCAGCCCTGTCCTGGCCACCCACGGATTTGATGTCCTGGTATCTCCCCCTGCAGCCCGTGTCTTATGTGCATGCTGGGCTTCACGTAACCCTTTGGGCTAGCTCCCCCCTCCAGGTTTGGCAGCACGCAGTCCTTTCGATGTGTGACCTAGATATGCTGGTATCTGGTGCGTAGATGCAGCCTCTCTTCATTCTCCTCACGGGCTGCATTGTCCCTGTGCCGAGGGACTCTTGGCTGGGGACGTGGGCAGGTAAGTGAAGGTGGCACCTGCAGAGCAGTGAATCGAAGGGAGGCTTCGTGCGCTGAGCTGGTCCCAGTCGCCAAGAGGGGAGGCAGCCACGCTTCCCACGGCCAGGGGCTCACTGGAGGTACTGGGGGACCTGGGTGAGACGGTGGAGGCCGTGCCTAGGTCTGATCCGAGACGGGGTGTCTCACCGGGTACAGGACAGGATCTCAGCACCGCCCTGGTTTCACACCAGTCCTTCCTGCCCCGGGAGCGGATGGGAAGGTAGCGGTCATCAGGATGGGGCTGTGCCTCTTCGGATGTGAGATCAGCTGCACAAGCTATGCCGCAAAGGCATCCCATGTCACGGTGGTTGTGGGGTGAGGGTGGGAGACCTGGCTGCTATTCCCTGCCGTGTTCCTGACTTCCCCGCAACCCTGAGCGAGTCCCTTGCATCTCGCCGTGCCTCAGTTTCCTCACCTGACACATTGTGGGGAGGAATTAGAGCTGGGTAATATAGTCCAGGCTGTAACACGTAGCTTTGCATGGACCGACCGCATCGGGGATTCCCGTCGCCTCGGCTGAATTGATCGAGTCGCCCTAAAGAATCCTAAAAAAACCATAAGCTTCTTTTACCACGAGCTCCGATGGCTTTTAAACTTTTTCTGACAGTTTCAAAAGAAAGCATTTGTGCGTTTTTTTTTTTATGATTCGTGGTGACATTTGCTTCGCCAGGTGCCTCCATCTCATTGAAACAGATTTAAACCGCTCAAAACCGGAACCAAACATTTTGTTGGATCGCAATTGAGGGGGTTTTGTCCGATCCCAAACCGTCTATTTTTACTTTCCAGTTCTGAAACTAAAAAGAAAAATCATTTTGGAGTGATCGGACACAAGAGGTTTATTTTATTCCATTTTATTTTAGGACGGCCAGCAAAGCCAAAAAAAAAGAGCGATTCCTCCAGTTCGTGGAATAATGCTTCTTTCTCCTATTCTTTGCCAGCCTTGGCCATTGATACTGGGGACTCTTGTTGTGTGGGCATGTGTGTGGCCCTGTTTTAGCTGGCATCTCTAGGGTGTTACTGCGGCATATACTAGAATAATTGCATTGGCGGTGCATTCTTCTGGGGAGGCAACTGTTACCCTAGGTTCGTCTCCCTCTCGGAGGAGGTTCAAACTGAGGATGCTGCAGGTTGGGGGGCAACCAGAGAGAAAGAAGAGCAAGAAAGAGTGCAATAAATCTATTCCTTTCCTATCGTCTTCTTGGAGGGGAGCGGTATGAAGCACCAGGAGGAGAGGTTTGCAAACAGATAAAGTCAGCGTTTTCCTCGTCTAACTTTTTTCCCCCGCGCACGGCAAACCCGACTGAATCATTTGTTTCCTTGCCCTTGCATTTCAGCACTTGCCGACCAACCAGTTCCACCCCGGTTTGGGGTTTTTGCAAAGCTAAATTCTCCTGTCTTTTTATGTCATTAAACCGGCAAGCCATCTTGATTGTCCCACCTTTCAAATTCTTATTATGCAGCAAGGAACATGTTCTGGATCCTCTGGGCTAATACGCGGGTGTTAAAACACTGTAAACTACGGTTGCATCGATGAGATTACGCTGGGTTTACATCAGCCGGAGAGCAGAATCCTGCTCGCCATCTGGTATATGTAAGCGTTTTCAATTCTCCGCTGTATCACTGAGAAATTTGTATCCGCAGCAGAAAAAAAAACCAAACAAAAAAACCCTGAAAAAGAGCAAGCCACTAAAATGCAGATTCCCAGAAGACCCAAGTGCCTAGAAAATCAAAATCACTGCTCACGTAGGCTCTGAACCAGCAAAACCTTTAAGACACGAGTAACTGAAAGCAAGCAGATTACTCGCATGTTGAAAGTGAAGTGCTTGTTTGTCTAATACACTGAATCGGGGCCACGGCACCTGTGTGTAGCTCTTTGCTACTGCTGTTCCCTGAATGACTGCTCCAGGCATTGAAATGGCACGGGGGTAATCTCTCTTTTGACCTCCTGTGCTTTAGTGGACAGCCAAATCCATGCAACTGAGACAATATCAACTGCTCTTTCTGCAGGAGGGGCTCTGTCCCCATAATGGCAGAAGATCGCCTCCATCGCAAAGCCGCGGGCAATGGACTTGGACGTACCCAGCCAATATCATTGCAGCGGTGCCTTTTGAGTTAGGATCTGCAAAACCCTTGGGGTAGCAGAGACAGAGGGTGGGAGCGGGGTGGTCGGCCTGGTTAAAAGGGTGCACATGGGACAGCGAGGGCAGAGGGGAAAGAGGCTGCAGCCATAGGTGTGTGGCTGGACGCACGCTCAAACCCCAAGGAAGAGACGTGTCAAAGCAGGATTAAGATTCATGGCACCTGGCTCTCGTATGCACTGTTCGGAGCAGAAATGTCTGCCCATAATTGTCCCGCTGAGTTGTAATAGGCACAAGAAATAAGTAACCTGGCTCTTGTCTGGTTCCTTCTGGTCCTTTTCCCATGAAGCCTTCTGGCAATACAGGAGCAGGCTGTCATACTCATACATCAGGATAAGCATCTTGCATACATCAGCCGTTAAGCCGCAGCGCCGCGTCTAGCCGTGCCCCCTAGGAAGAGGCGTCCGGTTCTCTGAACCCATCAGGCTTCGTGAAAGCAGAGTCCCTGGGCCCGCGAGACAGGATCTCCTTGTACTACAGCCCTGCCTATTTGTCCTCTTCCGCAGAACAAGAGTCACATCATCGCTGTTTACCTGTCATCAAGGTTCGAGCGGCGTTAACACAGGATGTCGTAGCAAAACATGGCTCAGAGATGTCGCCCCAGCACTTTTGCAGTGAACCTAAAGCAATGAGATCAGCTTTATGAATACATGCTTTCTAAAGATGCCAGAGACATTCCTTCTGCTAGGAGGCTTTGCCCCTTGGCTCTGCAGATAGGCCAAGACTTTATATGGCGCTCTTGCTTGCTCTAAGACCTGCTTTTATTTTAATGTGCTTTGCAGAGAAATGACCTGACCCTTCTGTGTGTTCAGTCGCACGCAACCTGATGTTGCTGAATGCCTCCATGTTTTGGCTGGTAGCAAATCTGAGCATCTGATTTCCAAGGGATATTGTCTTCTTTGCTCTTCCCCCATTTTGGGGACATTTGAAGCATTTGACTTGCTGCGCAGCTGGCCAAGACCAGGGAAGGAAAGAGGGTGTCTGAAAATGTCCTCGGAGATTTTAATGTTCACGATTTGAAAACTTTCCGCCAGCGCTAGGTATTAATAAGCATTCACCTGTTCACTTTGCAGCCAGTGAAATGGCATGGGGGTTGAGAGTGCAATAAAAGCACACGGCTGCAAAGTGAACCCTCTGGTTCACTTTGCAGCCAGGCTGAGCTTCAACTTGTCCCGAAGTCCTCTCCAGTCCCAACTGAACCGTGGGCCGAAGCATTAAACACAGCCGGAGAAAGAAAGTCTGATCCTCTCGGTAGTCAGATTAAGTCCGAATTCCTTGACTGACGTCTCAGCCCATCCACGTGCACCGTCGGGAGAAGACCTGTTCAGTGCAGTTCCTGGAGACGATGCAAATCCATTTGTGACGGGCTCTTGGCTGCTGCGCTCGATTATTTCTTGTTCCCAGCCTGTCCTCGGCCCATATAAATAGACCGTGGTTTGTTCCCTTCCTCCAGGGCTTGTCTGGGGTTGTTTGTATTACACAGACCTCGGGGAATTAAAGCAGTTTGCTTGACTACTCGACACAATCCAGGCCGGTACCGTGCTTTTCTGAGCTATTCAAATAAAATGGCTTGGCTGCTGTTCCCAAGAAGGGATGACAAACTGGGGGAAGGGATGGTAGCCTGGAGAATAAAAATGTAGCATGCAGTCATGCCAAGTAGAGAAACCCTAAGAATAATAGGGCTGCTGCATATATTATCAACAGGATGAATAGCTGGCCGAACTGAATTTAGTCCTGTAATTTGGGGTAGATGCAGTCACTTATTTATCACTTGAGAACAAGCGTGTGTGGCGGGACTGTCGAGTCTATTTGGAGATGGGACTTCAGGACTCGAAAGGACCTGGAAGTGTAAAGGCGGTCACCAGGACGGCCGGGCGATGCATGGAGGTAAATGATGATAAGCTGAAAACGGCAATTGCACTAGCCTGTTAAAGGTTAGCTGTCATTTTTCTGGGGTCTAGAGGGCTGTAGGAGGAAAGACTAATAAATATGTATAGGGAGAGGGTATCGTGAAGTCAGACAGAAGAACGCTTAATTGCTGTCTGTTGACTATCCAGCCAGCTCCAGGCTCTTCCCGACTGCCAGACCTTTTCTTTACTATCGATAAATAGGTGTATAAAATTAATTTGCCCTCAGCGTACTTGCTCCCTGGGTCCTCCTCCCCATGTCTCTCAAACTGTATTTAACTTGTAGATGAACCTAGGAAAACCTCTGGGGTCCAACCTCAAGTCGAGACCCCACAGGATGCTGGCCTGAAAGCTGGTCCCCTCGTTCCTGTGCCCAATTCCACGGAGGCAGTCACAAGGCATCTGATTACCTGGCTCTGGAGGTCTGATGCCGCAAGATGGGACCCGAGAGCCCCTCCATGCTAAAGGGAAAAGCCATGTGCCGCTTCTTAGATCCCCGAGCCGCCTGCAAAAGGGCGGTGCCCTGTACAGACAGCGCTCCCTCTGCAGCTCCAGGCTGCAGCCTTCATCATGTATTTGGCCCCGCTAAAATACTTTCTTTGCAGCCCCAGTCAACACCTTCAATTAAACACCCTTCACACCAATGCCAGCCTTTGGGAAGTGTGAATAGCCTGAGCCCTGCCCGGCACGCGGCACCGAGCTCCGGCCGTGGCACTGACCTGCCTGCTGGAGCGGGAGCCCAACAGAAGGTAACGCCCCTTGCTTAGGGGTGGTGAGCAGGAATTAGGGCCTCCTTGCAGGACATCTCTGCTTGGATGGGCCAGGAGCTGCTCCACATTAAGGGACTTTCTCAAGGCAAAGCAGGGGGGAGCTTCTGTCCCGGAGATAACTGTGCCCTCCTCCAGCACTGAGCTGACACCCCTCCGTGGCAGCCTGTGAGGAGTTTAGTGAGAAGAGCGTTGTCTCCGGATGTATCCCAGCTGAGCGGGGCGGAGGTGAGGTACCCAGCAGGCCCAGGGGACTATTTTGCTAGCGTTGCTTCCAAATGTGATGTTCATAGATGCTAGGGTCGGAAGGGACTTCAATAGATCATCGAGTCCGACCCCCTGCATAAGCAGGAAAGA
>NW_005842767.1:397201-399807 GCF_000455745.1 Alligator sinensis
AGACGATCCCAGCTAGATGCATATCCGATGCATCTAGATGCATGTTGGTCATAAGGGAAATGTGTGTGCACTGGGATCTCCCCCATGACTCCCCACGGGCCTCTTGCTGGCGCGGATTCTCTTCTCGCTGCCCCCTTCCCCCTTTGGCCCCCAGCTCTTCCCATTCACTTCAGTCCTGATGAGCCCTGTGGAGCAAGAACCCGTTTATTTATTTGCAGCAAGCCCCGCTGCGCCAGTCCTGTGCATGCACGTGTCTCTTGCAATGCACTGTCACCTCGCCCTCCAGCCTCCCTGCTCCCCATCACCAGCGCTGCCACCATGCCTCAGTCCTGAGCTACATCTGTCCCGTGTGCCAGTTTTGCTGCATTGCACCAACTGGTCCTGCAATGTGTACAGACGTCCACCGGACATTTTCCCTGATGACCGAGGACACGTTTGGCCCCAGGGCGTGGAGGGAACACTGGCCAAAGAGTCCCCTCGAGTTGCCTGGTACCTCCCCACCGCTCAATTCAGCTGGGATACAGTCAGAGAAAAAAGCTGTTTTTGCTAAACTCCTCGTAGAAAAAGGAAACAAGCAGAGCTCTTGTGCGAGACGGGAACAAACGCTTAAGTAGAGACTCGGTGGAATTAAGCCGGCTTTTTGATAATCAGAAGCATTTCATCTTCAAATCTCTTTGCTTTGAGGTTGTCCCACACAGTTTGCACTTCAACGCTCGATGTATATTTATAGGTATTTGGGATTTTTTGGCTTTTCCAACTACTCAGTTGGTCTAATAAAAGATATCACATCTACCCACAGAAGCTTGCCTGCCAAAGTGCCCCAAAAGTAACCTAGGGGCAGTCTGTTTGCCGGGAAGTGGAGCAAATTCCCCAGAAGGAAGTCTTGCGCTGAATGAAGGCACGAGTTTCAGTAGACAGAAAAGGACGATCCTGGCCCGCCTGGCCCTGCGACATGGCACCGATACCAAACAAACCCTCTTCCTTGGTTTTCAAACGCAGATGCCATCTTTTATGCAACAGGATGTCGCCAAGTTTGCTGCTTTGCACGCTGATGTCCCAGGGGTGTGTGCGCGTGTGTATACCACTTTGCCCCCCGCGCACGCACGGTGACTCGCCCATTGTGGTCTGCGTCCACGAGTACACCCTGCAGTTTGGAGCCGGGCTCTGACCGATGAGTTGATGGAAATGCCTATTTGTTGCTGAACTTTCTGCTAAGAATGACTTCAGCCTTGCAATCTCCCTTCTCGCATATTCACGGCATAGCCTCTGTCCACTCAAATCCCTGAGCTTAACACAGTCCCCTGTCGTCGAGCAGTTGGAGAGTAAATCAAGGAGTCGGCATCCTCATCTTAATTCAACGTTGCCAGCAGTAGAGGTTTTTTTTTCTCTTTCAATTATTTTCACCATTTGCCTACTACTTTAGCATCTTCATTCAGTGCTGCCTCCATCGCGACACGCGTTGACTGTGAAGCGGGCAGCTCCAGAGCTGAAAGCATGAATTTCTTCAGAGCTTGAGCAGAAAAGCCAGGCTCCATAACAGTGGCTGGCCAGCCCCGCAGAGGAGGAAGAGGGATGCAGCAATATGTACGGACCCGGGGGTTATCTAAGGAATAGTCTGTGTCCCTCATCACCTGTGCCTGGCTTGCCCATCTGGAGGTGGGCAACTCGATCAACTAGAATTATTGCAATGTGCCCGTATCTTTGCTCAGACCAGGTTCTTTGGGTAGATGTCATCTCTTTTATTGGACCAACTAAATAGTTGGAAAAAATACTTCTTTGCAAGCTTTCAGGCACACCCCACCTTCTTCAGGCAGAGTTGGGTTTTTTCGGTACTTTGCGACTCTCCTTCTGCCTGAAGCAGGGTGTTTGTGCCCAAAAGCTTGCAAAGAACTATTTTCCCAACGATCGAGTCGGTCTAATAAAAGAGATCACATCTATGCAAAGAAGGTTGCCTGTGCCTATGTCCTTAGACCAGCAGGGCCACAACCAACCGCCCCGAATCTTTGCTGCAAACACAAGCTGAAATGCACCCCTAATGCAAAGAGCTGCGAAGGTTTCAATTCTCAAAGCTTTACTTCTTTCTTTGGTGTTGCCTCTGCACTTCTAGGTTTGGGCATATGTCACGAAATAGCCCGAGTGCCTTCTCCCAGGAATTTTTTGGCCCAGTTGTACAGCCCTCCCCATCCAGGCCATAACCTCATGGCTTTGGTGGTGAAATGTGTGTATTATTTGGGGTAGGAGGAGATGGACTGTGTCCTCCAAACTTCTGGTGTAAGGTCTCCGGCTCTGCACCGCTCCCTCCGTCGCAGGAGAGGTGGGGCTCTGTTCTCCTGGCTCCTGACGGAGGTGAAAGATGAGTGGCAGAGTTTTGCCATCCTCGCCGACTTGAAAGGCTGCTGGCAGCGTCTTCGTTTCTTGTTTCGAGAGCTCGTCCTCTCCTCGGAGGTTCATATTTAATGAAATTATTCAGCTCTTTGATGCAATTTTCCCTTCTATCTTCAAAGTCTCTGAAGTGGATGAGCACAGGGGTTGGGAGGAGAGGGGGTGCTAACGTGCATTTCCGCTTAAGCAGCGTCTCAGCCTTTATCTCCCCAGCGTGGAAGAGC
>NW_005842767.1:399838-410813 GCF_000455745.1 Alligator sinensis
GCCCCCCTGCCTCCCTCCTCTGTCACGTCCTCCCTCCAAGTGTGCCGAGCACTGGGTGGCTCCTTTAATTTCTCGCCGTCTGGATGCATTTCCTGAAATTTGTTTTTTTTTCAGATCATAGCCCATCTCTCTGAAGGTGGGTGCGCTGAGAGGCCACGTGCTTTGTTTGCTCTTTTTCTTTTTTGGTCCCGTCTCCCTGATTTCTCCCTTTGCATAATGCAGCTTTGCCTACTCTCAGCCACTGCTTTGCTTCTGAGCTGGCGGAGCAGGCGACGAGGAGGACACGGATGACCGAGGGGGACCGGGAAGCAGGTGCGGAGCCGGTCGACTTGCAGGTCACCCGTCGGAGCTCAGTCTGGGTTGATGCGAGACCGTGGGTCACTGCCGTCTGATGGCTGGTCACGGACCTGTGTAAAGTCCCTGGGTTCGCGCCAGCTTTAAGTCACAGCTGGCTCGGAGTTAACCTTAGGACTGTGCTTTTGTGTGTCCAGCCCCCACCCACACCCGCAGTGAGGTTTTTGGCCAGGTATTTCAGAATATGCTGAGGGCCTTTGGAAACCCTGCCCCTAACCCATTACAGTCAGATACGAGGAGTAACCAGATGCAATCCAGGGGCTGGGGCTGCAATAAAATGACGAACGTTCGGCATAAATGCTCTCTCTCTTTCACATGTCGTCTCAGCTTGAAAGCCCTTCTCTAAAATGTTTCTCCCCCCCTTTCCCCCCTTTCCTAAATCTGTCTCGAGCATTATGCCCTTTTGTGCTTAATGGCATCAATAATGGGTCAAAAATAAACAGTCCAATTCTCTGCGTTGCTGCTTTTCCTCCGTTTCAGTCGATGGCCAGGGCCGCAGCTCTCTCTGCATCTCACTTGCTCTCCTGTAGCTTAGCCTTTTAGCTGTACAGCCCCGCTCCATCCGAAGTTTTTGTGCCAATATAGATCTGAAAAGCGACACGGAAGAGAATTGACTAGCCAGGGGCTCATCCTGGGAAGCTGGGTTGCTCAGTTGGTTAGTACCTGGGGCTCAGCTGAACTTTTGGAAGTGTTTTAGGCGTGTTATAGGGATTGCAATAGCACGCAAGAAGTCCAGGTGCTCGGTGCTGTATATATACACTCGAGATGCTCCTTCTTCTAAGGAGTTGAATGCCCTAAGAGAGGGGCAGGCTGCTATCCTGAGTTTAAAGATGGGGAATGGGCGCCAAGAGGTGAAGGATGCTAACTTATTTGGGTGGCGTGGTCTTCAGGGCTCAGACTGTGTCGCCTGCACAGCAAATGTGTCACGTGGGCAGGGAGCACAGGTGGCGATGGCAGTGAAGACGCAGGGTTATACCCATATGGCTCCTATGATACTCTTACTGTCCCAGTCCCTCACACCTTCCAGCCGGTGCTCTTCAGACCTTGGCCCTCTGTGTTGGAGGGTAGTGGTGGGGCTGGAGGGGTGTAGGTTGTAGCCGTGTTGGTCTAAGGACATAGGCGGACAAGGTTTTTTGGGCAAATGAACTTTTGTCCTGTAATAAAACAGCCTGGAGTCGCAATAAAATGAAGACCTTTTCTCTTTTTAACTAAGAGAAAGCAAAGGTTTTATGGCAAGCTTGTGCACCTGGTCCTGCCCCATGCAGCAAGGAGGGTCTTGGTGGGGTATGTAGTACATGATAGACAGCCACGTGCTGGATGAACTAGGGGCCGTGCAGCTCAGACTTTGCTCTCGGTGACACATCTAAGGGCTGGCTGTCGCTCCTCAATTCTCTGTCCAGCCCTGACGTTGGGTTCAAGGACCATTTCCGGTGTCTCATTCTCCCTTCCAAGTATTGTGGAGATTACAAATGCCATCACAAATAAAGCCAGAATCTGCCAAAGCTCTCAGCGCCCGCAATCAGGATCGCGTTTCCAAACTGGGGAGCACCGCGGGGGCCGAACTCTTTGGCATCTGGTGTCACAACGGCAGCTCTTGGCTGGGAAGATTATTGAAAATCTTGGCCCCATTTTAGATGTCTCAATGGGAGCCGAGTCCGCAGCTCCATTTGGGGTGCTGAGCTCCTCTACATCTGGCCTTGTGTGTCTGGTACCTAATGCACGGGACAGGATGCTTGGACTAATCGCACTTCTGCAGCCCAGTTTCAAGTGAACTCATAGCAGGCATGCAGGAGGGTTTTTGACACCTTTCCAAAGAGCTGAGCCTGATGCCTTACACTAGGCCTGGCACTTCAGACATGGGCAGTATACCTGGGGATCCCAGTGGGATGAACCAGTGACCAGTGAGAGGTTTGCCCAGCAAAACGGTCCAGGAAAGAGAGATCACTTTGTTGCTACGCTGCCACTTGAAAGCCACTGCAAGTTCGGGTAAGCATCTCAGAGAGCGCTTCCACCAGCAGATGCAGATCTACAAAAGTAGAGAGGATGAATGCAGTTTATTGCAACAAATGGCGCAGAGCAGCGCACAATAGCAGGCAGAACATTAGCCCCCTCACAGTTCAGTGCTAAAGTAGCACCGAAACATCTAAAGAAGAGTCATATCATTACAAGTGGCGAAGAGCCAACTAGCGAGAATACAAATTGGTTTAACAGAAGAGCAGAGAAGGAGCGAAAGCTAGGAAATCAGCTTCCCCATGGATAATGCAGCCAAGCTGGCTCTACACACCCTGCACATCACTGCAGTCCTTGCTGATGGAGAGCCTCGGGACACAGGGAGACTAGACATTGCAACTGGGAGGGGGGTCAGAAGAAACAGGGTGCCACGTATTTCCTGGGCTGCTCGGGCTCTGGGACCTCATATGCTGTGGGGTTGTAATTGGGGCTGAAAAGAGGACCGGGAGGCTCAGGAGGTGGAACCGAATCTGTCTTCTTCCTGCTGCCGAGCTTTATGCGTTCTCCTTGCTCTCTGTATCTAGCTGCGGGTTGCCCATCGCTGTGGTACCTGAGCTTGGGACAGGGAAACTCGGGGCTGGAAAATGAGAATTGCAGGGGAGGTGGGAGATGCAGGAGGAGAAACTAGGCTGCTTTGGTTCCCATTACGCTTCCTTCATTTTTCTTCTCCTTCTTCTCTATTACTTCTCAGGAACGCAATGTACTTTCCTCCCTGCTAGATCAGCAGTGATGCATATAGACTAGGTACAGTTAATTTATGGAGAGATTTCCTCGTATCACCCTTGACCAACCATTTTTTCTGTTGACGCTCACCGCCTTAATTGTATTGTATAACTCTTAATACTCTATTATTCTCTGCTTTTTCCTGGCCCCACAATTAAAATGTTTTATACCGGCGTACTTGAGAGCTTGTGGGTTGGACTGTGCAATCGAAGCATTTCTGGAAGGAAATCAGCCTAAGATTAAGCCATTAAAAAAAAAAAAGCAAGTTTGAAAGGGTCACTCCATTAAAAAAAATGCTACTATTCAAAAGCATTTTCATTTTCAGTGGAAAAAAAAGCAGATGATATAAAGGGTTTAAGGGACTTGGCACATACGTATATTAAATCCCAACCCCCTGCACCTCTACCCATGGGGTCGTTCTCCACTGCAAATCTTTCTCAGGGCTCTGACCCACCATCGGTTGCAACTGGAGAAACTTGGCGGATTCATCCTTTGGAGGCATGTACCCGTAGTAAAGAAGCCAGCGGTCACGGCAAACCATCACGACGGCTCTGCCTTTACCCAGCTCCTGGCTGCCATCTCGGGAGGTGCAATCAGCAGAAAATAGGAATGTCCTCCCAGTTCTCGATGAACGGAGGTGGTTGCAAGTGGGTGCAAATCAGAGCGGCCTTTTGGTTGCTCTACGCAATGCCCGAGAATGGGTCCAGTGCATGCTGGCCTAGGATTAGTGAAGGATTAAACCACTTTAATCATGCCTGATGTGCCCAAGCGCTCTTCAGGCACAGCGCACAATGTCTGCCTTGCTGATTGCAGTCATATTTACAAAATCCTAGAGTCATTTCTGTTCTTTCCTGCGGTGATTCAGATATATTTTTGCATGATTTCCCTTTGCTCTGTCCAACTTTGGCACCCAGGGGAGTGTCACAAGACCCTGCAGTCCCATCCTACCCCCTCCTCTATGCCTCCAGACCTAACCTGGTAGCCCTTCAAACCAAACCATGGGCAAAGTCCCCCAAGTGAAGCATGAAAGGTTTCACATTGCCTGGCTCTCTGGAGCCACTGACACCAATGCAAGTGCTGATAAAACAGAGTGCAGGTGCTTTTCCGTGCCCTTTGCACCAATGCAAATGACTGCACAATGTGCTGGACAGGAGAAAATCAGGTTGTCAGGGTTACAGTCCAGTGAATGGAAATTATTAAAAGAAGAGTTATGCATTAGCGAGAGAGAGAAAGAGAGGCCTCTGGTTGCATACGCGGTGACACCAGAGTGACCAAGAGCAGCTGTTTAAGCTTCAGTTTGCTTGATAGAAGATGGCTTTATTCCACACGCCGCATCGTTGGGGCTCCACAATTGGCAAATGGAGCACGTATAATCATCGTGCCCAGTATCACCCTCATCGCTGCATCGGCTTCCAAAGACTGGGTTTGGCTCTGCCCGTGTGAGGACTGCAGAGGAAAGGGGCACAGTCTCTGAGCTGTGCGATTGCCCCTGTGTGCACGAAGGAGTGTGCAAGAGAGATGGTGAGTGAGCATGCACATGAGCTGGTGTGCACAGGAGAGGCCCCCGCAGTGACTGACGGATCCCGGGTGCGTGCGAGAGAAGACCGGAGCGGTGCAGGCCTGCAGCAGGTGTGTGAACAGAAGAGCGTGTATGTGCGGGAGAGGGGGTGCCTGCACGTATCGGTGAGAAGGTGTGCGTGGGAGCGCGCGCGCGATGCAAGACAGCAGGAGCAACAGCCGGCATCAGAAGAAGTGGGAACTGGAGATGAGCACTGAGACGGTCTCCAGATTCCCAGGGGAGGAATAACACCTTAGATTGGAAAGCAAACACCAGGCTTGGAGAGCAGAGAAGGTTAAATACTAGAGCAGCGAAGTGGGTGAGACAGAGACGGACTCCATTCTGCAACGGAGCTGGACGAAAGCTACACGTGGAGGGCACCCCTGGCAGAGCAACAGGGCGTCTGCCTAAGGTGTGCGGGGCCAAACCCAGCATTGTGCTTGGGTCCGAGGGAGAGAGCTTTTCCAGGCGCACACATCTGCCATTGTGAGAAAAGAGATGCAGAAAATTACTGGTAAAGGCCATTGATTTTGGCATAAATGCTCTCTCTCTTTCACATGTTGTCTCAGCTTGAAAGCCCTTCTCTAAAATGTTTCTCCCCCCCCTTTCCCCCCTTTCCTAAATCTGTCTCGAGCATTATGCCCTTTTGTGCTTAATGGCATCAATAATGGGTCAAAAATAAACAGTCCAATTCTCTGCGTTGCTGCTTTTCCTCCGTTTCAGTCGATGGCCAGGGCCGCAGCTCTCTCTGCATCTCACTTGCTCTCCTGTAGCTTAGCCTTTTAGCTGTACAGCCCCGCTCCATCCGAAGTTTTTGTGCCAATATAGATCTGAAAAGCGACACGGAAGAGACTTGACTAGCCAGGGGCTCATCCTGGGAAGCTGGGTTGCTCAGTTGGTTAGCACCTGGGGCTCAGCTGAACTTTTGGAAGTGTTTTAGGCGTGTTATAGGGATTGCAATAGCACGCAAGAAGCCCAGGTGCTCGGTGCTGTATATATACACTCGAGATGCTCCTTCTTCCAAGGAGTTGAATGCCCTAAGAGAGGAGCAGGCTGCTATCCTGAGTTTAAAGATGGGGAATGGGCGCCAAGAGGTGAAGGATGCTAACTTATTTGGGTGGCGTGGTCTTCAGGGCTCAGACTGTGTCACCTGCACAGCAAATGTGTCACGTGGGCAGGGAGCACAGGTGGCGATGGCAGTGAAGACACAGGGTTATACCCATATGGCTCCCATGATACTCTTACTGTCCCAGTCCCTCACACCTTCCAGCCGGTGCTCTTCAGACCTCGGCCCTCTGTGTTGGAGGATAGTGGTGGGGCTGGAGGGGTGCCCTGGAGCAACTTCAGTGCCAGGTCCGGTGGGTTGAGAGCACCCTGGGCACAGCGTGGGCACACTCATGGTGATGCAGCCTTCAGTAGGCTTCATGAGCCCCTCTTGGGGATCCTAGATGGGTATGCATCTGGTTATCAAACCCCAGCTGAAGTCCACATTGCTGCATTTTTCTTCCTGCTATTGCTACCTGCTTAGATTGAACCTCGCCAGGATATGCCAGTCTGTGCCACAATCGCACCTTGCTTTGCCGTGTAGCCAGCCTACATCTCTGTCTAGATTTGTGCGCACTACAGGGCCTCTGCCTCGCTAGCTGTACCAGCAGAACAAAGTCAGCAGAGCCCCACGGCGAAGACACGGCAGAGAGACGGCCTTGCAGGCACGGGGGGTGCGATCTAATCCCACGGTTCAACCTGCAAAACTTTGGAGCGGTACATCTAGCCTGGCACACCTCGCCTTGGGCTCTGGGGTCTCTTGGTGCTACTGTAATAGAAATCAGCATGTACAAATAGAGCATATTTGAGTCACCGGAGAGAGCAGATGTGACGCTGAACGCTGCCGGGGAGCACATCTGTTGAGTAGGAAGGTGCAGATTTTGGGATATTATTCACCCTTTCCGAGCAGCTTTTTGGTTCGTTTCAGCAAAAGGGCTCTGCTCCTATGCGAGCCATTGTATTAAGAAGATGCCTGGCCACCCCTAGATTAATAAATATTTATGCAGCGTGGAAGATTCATGACAGAAATAAATAGTGGTATTTTCCTCACTTAGGACAGAAATGTTTCTGAAAGGGAATTAAATGGGTGATTTATGCGATGGGAGAGGCTGTAATTGGATTCATAATAAACAGGTGTTTACATCCTTATCAACCCGGCAATGATGTCATGACAAGGAACGGGGAACAGAGCAACGCAGAACCACGGGAATAATATAGCCCCGACTGAATGCTCCGGCATTGTAATTCTATCAAAGGGTCGTAGCAACATCATAAACCTCCGGAGGGATGCTCGGCTCACCAAAAGCCAGGACAGAATTGCACTCTTAATTTATGTGCAATTTGGAACGTGCGTGGCAACGTCTAGTACTAAGCAGTTAATGACCTTCCCCCGCTCGCCCGGCCCTCTCCTTGCCTCTCTGCCTCTGTCTTTTGTCTTCCTCTCCTCTTCCCATTTTTCTGTTCCCTTGCTACTATTTCTAGGCATTTGTGTTTGAATGATAAACTTGTTCCCTATGCACTGCGGCGGAGTCATAAATACTTCTGTTTGTGACACTGCAGTTGGCTGCCTGCCGGCGAGCAAATGCGATGTCAAAAATCAAGTCTTATGAATTCATCATACGACGGTCTCTGCCTGTCTGTGTCTGTGCCCCATCTGCTTCTTCCCATAGTTCCCCATGTCTGTCTGTCCATCCCTCTCCGCAGATTTTTAACTCTCTCTCACTCTCCCTTTCTGTCTTTCTGTCTCCCATGTCCCATATCATGGGGATACAGTGGTCACATCTGCCTTTGGGAAGAGGTGCCCGGCTCTGAAGGTTCACCCAGCCCAAACACAAGTCACTTCGATAACACCAGGGTGGTGAGAAGGAGCAATGAAACACAGGTATAAATCCACGTTGATGCTAGAAACCTCCCCCAGCCAAGAGACCAAGAAACCTCACCTCCACCAAGGAGAAGAAAATCATGTCAGCCCCTCATAAGAGAGCTGTCGGTGCATGATTTGCAGAACTGGAAAGCCAACGCCAAGACTGAGTTATTCCCCTTTTGTGTGCTGCTTCATACATACCACATTATGATCCTGATATGTTCAATCTATTGTACTGCACAGTGATTATTTCTGCTCATCCAGGAACTTTCCAATTATATGAACTAGTAGTAATTATTTGGTAATTACATTTCATAACTATATTGCAATCAAACTAATTTCACTTCAATTACAGTGCCCTTATTATGAAGTGTGATCCAATAATCTGGTCTCTGTCCATATAATAGTTCTTTGGTATCTCTGTATTAATGATCTGTACGTTAAAATCTTTAAACCGAGAACCGATAGGACTTACCCCTCTCTTTGCCTAAAATACCTGCGAGGCTTGATCCTGCGCTCAATCAAGTCGGTGCCAAAGCCCTTTAATGGAGCCAAAGCTGGTATGAGATGAGGCTGTACGGGCAAACAAATGCAGTTCTCTGAGAGCTCGAAATATAGTCTTCTGAAACAGGCAATGAGCCCTACAGGACTCTTCCAGCCCCTCATTTCTCAGTCCAAAGCTAGGCGGAGAGGACTCTACCTACCGATAATGTTTTCTAGGCCACCCAGTGGGTATGAATGAGAAGGAGGGTAGAGGGGAGCTCTCCGTAGGGTTCATGAAGGCTGGGATTATAGAAGTGTAGAAGAACCGCTTTCACTAATCTGATTAGAAGGGGAAGAAACAAACAGTCCCGTTGGACATGCTGTTAATGCAATAAATGGGTTAGCAGAAGCTCTGTGGAATTACCCGAGCCCTAGGATATTAATTAGAAATCATTCCGTCCGGACGGAGCAATCCTCCTCTCTGGATGAAGGATGCAGGCGTTGTCTCTCCAAAAATGCATGCTGAGCGTGTCCGCACGTGCATTTATGCTGGCGTAAATTTATTGCACAGTAAGTTACTGCGCAGTAAGCGGGAATAGGCCGGCGTCTACACGTGCAGGCATTGAAGCTCATTCATGCTGTATGTGGACTGACTTGGGACGAAAGTTAGTTCCAGGTCAGTTCATACACGCAATGTTACTGCGCAGTAAGGCATCTACACGTGCGTTTTCTGCCCAGTAAGTCATCGGGCATGAATTTGATACTTGCATGATGCAGGTATCAAATTTATGCTCAAGTTGGCGTAAGTCACCGTATTTACTGCATGCATGGGTAGATGTGCACCCATACTGCGCAGTAATTTAGGTTACTGAGCAGTAAATGTGCATGTGTAGACATGCCCACTGGGTCCATTTAATCAGCTATCCTGCCTCCATCCAGGCAGGGGGTTTCCCTAAAGGAGCATGAGCCCTTTTTTGTGTGCACCCAGGTGTGCAATGCTGGTCCACTGGAGTAGGAACTTCTCTCCCTGCCCCCCTGGGAGCAAGGGTGGTCGGTTAGGGGTTCACTTTGGGGCTCAGGAGCTGCGGGTTCAGTTCCCTCTTGTACCGATGACGGGTTGGGGGAGGCACCTGGTGTATCTGCCCTTCGATTCCTAATGGGTAAAGAGCCAAAAACAGGAGGAGATGGGCCGTGAACTTTCAGACAAAATGTTCTACTTTGGGAGCTGAGAAATCGAAATTCGTTCAGCTCCGCTTCCCCTGGCTCGCCGGCTGCCCTTTTATCGCACAGGACGTTCCCAAAGGGAGGATGCTAGTGTCATCTTCTCTGCACTTCCCCGTGCCCTGATGTAGTCTCATTCCCCTGACCTTGATGCCGTCTGCCTGGGTGGAGGGATGCCTGGCTATCTTCTTTGCTGCATTTGGCAGGGTTTGTCCCCACCAAAGCAACGTTTCCATGCGCCTTCAAAAGTCTGCGCTCCTTTTCGGGGCTCCCCACTGCTTTCTGGGAGAGGACCGTCTCCAACGTACCGTCACCTCGGCAAGGGGCTGTCACTGAGCGCTTCGTGCCCGTCGGTCCTGGCATTCAGGGAGGCTGTTTTGTGCTTCGTCACCGTGAGCCTGTTGACTTGAAACTTGGGAGTGCAAAATGTCAGTGGTTTCGAGAAACTTCTTTCAAATGCTTTTTTTTTTTTTTTTCTTCAAAGTTCCCTGTGATTTTTTTTTTTTTTTCAGTGATCAACACCAAAAATTACGGTTTTTGAAAAAAATGATTTTGAGAAAAAAATGAGCAGCCCTTGAAAACTGAAAAAAGAAACAATTAGACAGAAAAAAAAATTGAACTGAAAAATGACTATTGTGTCAGCATCGGTTTCTGCTTTTTTGCCCCCCCCCAATAAAAACAGGAAAAATGAAATCAAAGTGACAGTTTCCCATGATCTATGCCAAAGCGATGAGATTTTAAGAATCTGTAGTTTGGGGGGTTCTTTTTATTGACTTTCTGACTTCTTTTTTTTTTTTTTGAGTTTTTTGCAGAGGGAGTGTCAGATTTTTAAGCTTTTTCTGAGCAAAAACGAGGAGCAGAAGTGCACCTTTCCAAGCTGTAAAAGCAACAGTGCGTGATAAAATAAATACCCTGGAGGATTCCCATTTCTGTGAAAAATATAACTGGGGCTGAAAACCTATTCTTCATTAGAAAAAAACCCAAAGTGTCAAAACTTAGTTTGACCAATTCCTCTCTCTTTCCTTTGATCTGGCTGAATGCAACCCACTTAGACATGGCCTAGCCAACTGAGTCCTGGGTCCTTTCCCTGGTCTGGGCTGTTTCTGAGCCTGCCTTGCTGGTGCAGGTTGAGATGAGAACGCCCCAACTCCTCCCATCCGTGGATTCCCAGATGTGCCAGTATAACGACTACAAACCCTCCAAGCAGAAGCATTCGCTGGCTACAAAGCACACCGCAGGCATGGCTGGGCTTTCCTTACCCCCTCCAGGGTCCCCACGGACTTGGAGTCTCTGTCAAAGAGCGTATGATGGGATAAGTGGCCCCGCAGCCCCAGGGCCCTTCGAGACCTGTCCCATAAAGCAAACCGTGCCTCCTTGACTTGGATGCCCTCCTCCCTCGGCCCCCCTGGGAGCAGCCCTCTCCGCTCCGCACGGCCCATCTCCAGGCTGCAGCCAGCGCAGCCGGCTATTTATGCCGTCACGTCGTGGCGAGCACTGACAAAAAGGACAAATTTTCCCATCTGGGAGATGACACTGATTTTGCTGGAGCCGCCGGCAGCCCAGGTGATTTACAGGAGTCATAAAAAGTGGTTAGTGGGCTACACGGCTTGTTCCTGGAAACAGGGCAGATTGCTGCAGGGAGGGAGAAGGAGAGTAAGGGGTAGAGTCGGGTGCAGGGAAGGAGGGCGAGAAGGAGGGTGGGAAGGGGGTGCTAGGAG
>NW_005842767.1:410844-424422 GCF_000455745.1 Alligator sinensis
GACTGTGGGGAGAGGAAAGGAGGAGGTGGAGGGGAAGGGAATGGGGAGGGAGGGCGCGGGGAGGGATCCTGGCGTCAGAGTGAGTGCAAGAAGCAAATGCAGAAGCGGGAGTGGAAGGCAGAGAGAGGCCCCGGAGGCGGAGGGGTGTGCGCAGGAGGGAAATGAAGTGCGACGCGCCAGCCCGCGCTCGCTCAAACACTCCAGGGCACAGAAATGATCGCGTCTTCTTGGAAAATCCATATTCATGAGGGAGACGCCCAAAGTCACTTCCACCAGCAAAAGTGCCGAGGGCTCGTCCCGACGCGGAGCCGGCAGCCAGGCCCCCCGCGCTCACCCAGGACTGGACCCCGATCCCAGGGCTGGGGACCAGGCCCTCAGTGCCCCAGGGGAGATGAGTTCAACTGTTACCCCTCTTCACAAGCTTTCCTCCCAACTCCCCTCTCCTCCAGCTGCAATCACAGCACAGGCACGAGAGAGCCCAAAGTCTAAGGGTGGCCGGTATACAGGCTGAAGAGGGCCGTGGGTGAGGGTGCTGGATAGCTCCAGCAGTGCAAAACCCACCTTACCCTTGGCTGTCGTTAGGAATCAGGGATGAAGGAGCTTAAACTGAGAAGTGCTGCAGCCGGAGCTGAGAAGCCGACAGACTCAGCCCTGGGGCTGTAGCAGACTCTCCTTCTCTGCTGCGTGGACTCAGAAGGGGCCTACACCGGCAAAGTCTCTAAACTTCCCCTTAACCGTCCATGCTCAGTGCTGCAAAGTACCAAAACCACGAGTCAGCCCTAACCAAAATCATTTGTAAAGTTTGGCAGACAAGGCTCTTTGGGTGAATATGATGTCTTTTATTAGACCAGCTTAAGTAGTTGGAAATTAATTTTTTTATATAGTTTTTGTTATAGAACCTTTTTATAGATACTTTGTAAAGTTTGGGTTTTTCTTATGTGCCTGGAGGGGTTGTATTTCCAAGCTTTGCTCTGAACCCACAGCCTATCATTTCTTTGCTGTGGAAGCCGAGGTGCTCAGCTGATCCCATGCTTCCAGCAGCTGGGGCTTTAGGAGAAATCCCAAATTATTTGCAGCCTGGATGACTGCTATGAGCTAGCACTTCTGCCCCCCTGCCCTTGCACCTGTGAAACCCAGACCGGGTTCTTGTCCGGGTGTGCAGAAGGGTGACGGGGTCTCGGGAGCCTCCAGGCTTGCAAGGGGATGGGAGCCTTCCTGGATGTGGTGGGCAGCGGGGCGGTCAACAGGGAAGGCAATAGAGAAGAATCTCCCCTGGTCTCCTCTTGCTCCCAGCTCTTCATTTGCAGGGCAGGGTTTTTGCCATGATCCCTGCAAGCCCAGGCCTCCCTGCCTCCGCTCTGCTTGATGTTCCAGCTCCTGGATTTCCAAAATCCTCATTGCCCTTCCCCTCCCTACCCCCAATTGTGAGCCTCCCCTTCCCTCTGCACCGCTGTCCGCACCACCATCCTCTTCCAAATTAAAAAAAATATCCAACACCTTCATTTCCTTGGCAACAAATCCCAAAGCAGAGGGATGAAAAGGCTGTGTGCCCCCACCCTGGGGGTTAGTGGTGTTGGCAGGGGATGGTAGTAAAGCCTGTGAAATGGGTGCATCATGGGACAGAGAGAGAGAGAGAGAGAGAGAGGACTTCAGCGCGCATGAGAGGAGGACAGGGAGAGGAGCTGGAGGAAGTCCTTTACTTTGGGTTGTGCCTGTGACACCTTTGGGCAGAGTTTGCTGAGGGGCCAAGGCCATAATACCAAAAGCGCTCAAATCCAACCCGTCTCAGCCTTGCCGAGACTTGCGGTTTTTGGCTAGCATCGTAACGTTTGCTGTTTGACTAAAACCCCAATGGCTGCTCTCTGTTCTCTAACCCTTTTGGTTGCAGGGAAGAGCTGGAAAACTTCGTCCCTACAGGAGGCACCTAAAAAAGTCTCCCCTTTTAAATTTTTTTAATTTCATTTTTAAGACCCTCATGATTTGAGGGGAATGGGGGGGCTTGACTTGTTATTTGGATTAGCACGGTGAGGAATGTTTCAATCCAACCTTTTTATCAGTTTATTTTGCCACAAAACCATCAAAAAGGGTGGTGCTTTGAAACCCAAATATTGTGGGAAAGGGTCTGTTTTGGCAAGTTTCTCAACTAAACAAAAGCGTCTTTTAATGTGAAGCTGCTGAACCAGGATGACTTTCCATTTGGGGGGTTTCTTTCTTAGAAATTGAAGTGAGAGTTGGTCTTTTCGAGATTACGGGAACAAAACCTTTCAGTTGACTTGGGCTTTTATTCCCTTCTCCAAAATGTTTGCAATTTAACCTTTTAATCCTGCTTTGAGAAGGGAAGGATTTCAAATGAAAAACATTTCTGGGATGTAAACACCGTGTCCTGCTGAGCTCCATTTAGGAAGGCGGGGGGGCTGCACTGTCCCTCTTCCACAGTCTCCCACCGGGAGAAACCTATTGCGATGGGCCGGATGCTGTAGACGAGGGGTTTGGACTGCAGCAGCTCTGTGAAACCAGGACCGGCAAAAGGGTTAGTTGGAGAAGGCGAGAAAGGAGTCAGGGTGGGGATGTATCTGCTGAACTACGGGGGTCTCAGTGGTGGTACGGGTTAAGAGGTAGCGGGTCAAGGTGGGAGCAACTTGCAGCGACAGAGATGCTGAAACGGAGAAGGAGCAGGATGTTCAGCTCCAGACGCAGCTAGGGCATCTACTTCAGGCTCCTCCGCAACCTGCCAAAGAAGCGGGGCTATCAGAAATCCCCTGCTGCTTGCCTCCCCGCTTCTCCAGCCACGACCTGGCCAGCTGAAGAGCATCCAGGACCACTGAGCTGGCCTGCTACCTGGCTTCTCTGCCCCGTAAGCTGCTCCTTCAATCTATTGATCTACCTACCTACAGTGTCTGTCTGTCTGTCTGTCTACCTACCTACAGTATCTGTCTGTCTGTCTATCTATCTATCTATCCTACCTACCTTCCTACCTACCTACAGTATCTATCTATCTATCTATCTATCCTACCTACCTTCCTACCTACCTACAGTATCTATCTATCTATCTATCTATCTATCCTACCTACCTTCCTACCTACCTACAGTATCTATCTATCTATCTATCTATCCTACCTACCTTCCTACTTACCTACAGTATCTATCTATCTATCTATCTAAAAAATTGGGGCTATATCTATAAAACATGGGGATTTTTGTAAATCGGAGAAAACCAGGATCCCTGCTGATGACCCGCCGTAGCCCATTAGTGAATATGTGTCACAGCCTCCCAGGCAGGATGAGAGTCTGTCGTGGATGCAGTGCGGGAGGTTTACGGCAAGCAGGCTCTGAGCTTTGCAAGCGCTCTTTCAGTCCCCGGCGTGCTGGCCCCGGCGGTGGCCACTACAGCAGGGTCGAGTGTCATTACACACAGGCGCAGCTGTGGATGAGTGGTGGTGTGCACAGAGCCCAGCTCTCTGCCTGCTACAAGCCGTCTCCTCTCCCTTGCAGAGATGGATGTGTAAGCCAGCTCCGGGAACAGCGGAGCAGGCCAGATATGCCCTTGAGCCTGTTGACAGGGTGGCTTGGAAAAGAAGTTTTCCTCCGTCTATGCACACTTTGGTTTCCCAATAGGAGCACCTCGTCTGCGCTAAAGAATAGAGCCAATCACCTGGCTTTGTTAGGGAAATTGGTTAACAACCTTTTCAGCAGACGGCGGCTCCTCGCTGCAGGGATGTTATCTGACTGCCTCGGCGCTTTGGAGCTGCGCACACGTAATGTTCTCGCTCTCGCCCTGTTGTGATCTCACTCGATGTGGCATTTGAGGTGCTTCCCTGACAGAAGGCATTCAAAGCCTGGCCTCTCCAAAGAGGGTGGGGGGCTTTGTTGCAGATGGAGAGAATATAGGTCAATGAGATAAATTGTTCATTCAAGGTGAGAGCAAGCGAGGAGGGAGAGAGAAAGAGCCGCGCTCCTGATCAGAAATGGCTGTATCATGAGCATCGGAGCACTCTGAATGCATCTTTCATGGGCTTTCAATAGAGCATAATACCTGCAATAAAATGTAACATTGGGCTCAGTGACTGTGCTTTCACCAGAGCCCAGCTAATGACTCCGCTCTGCTTCTCTTGGCCTTGTACAGAATTCATTTACACTAAATTTCAAGGCTGCGGCGTGTGGGTGGATTGGCAGTGGCAGAGACAGCCTTTCAATCTCTGATCCTAAAGCTGAGAGCTGGATCTAAGTCGCCAGAAAGATGGGGGCAATCGGGACAGGTGCTCGTGCCTCTTCTGCCCACCTGTTGCAGAGGACAGTAGGGCGTCTGCGGCTTCCTCGTGCTCTGCCCCATCCAAAACCTCACCGGCTACTAGGTGGAGCTAAATCACACTGTTATTTAGAGTGGTGTAATGTGGCCGTAGTGCAAAGGAGGATGCTTCTTCGTGTAGTTTATCAAGGATGGCTGTTTTCCACAGTGATATTGTGTTGTCGGCAATAATTGCATCAAAACCGCTCCCTGATTTTGCTGCTTACTCTCCAAGGCTGGCTGTACTCTGCTGCCAGAAGCGGTGGTTTGCCCACAGCAGGGCAAGGTTGGGGGCAGAGAAGATGCTCTGGGTTTCGGCAGGCTGGTAGGGTCACGGAGCCCCTTAGAGCCGGTCCCCATGCAAAGCCTCCCCTGAAGCTAGAAGTCAACAGCCTTCCTCCAGCTGCTTGGATGTCATCCATTTGGGGAAGCTTTGTTTTGCCCTCCTGTCTCCCCAGCTGCTGTGGTTTTCTGTGTTTTGGGAATTTTTCGGCCGTGGCTGATGAGCCGGCAGGGATTGCTCAAGAGCACTTTAGAAATCACTGGCCCATATCTGATGTGCATGGAAAATCAGGAGTCCTTCTGCTGATGCTGAAGGAGTCAGGCCATTAGCAGGCAAGTTGGGCCTCAATTGGGCTTGGCTGGTTTGCACCGGTTAGCTCGGTTTTATTTGCACGAGTCTTAGCTCTGGCCTGTGCTGCTTCACAAGAGGTATTTTGTCACCGTGACTTTCCCGCGGGGGTTTCACGAGAGGTGGTCATGGCTCGCTTGGATCACGCTTTGCAAAAGAGGTAGCCTGCCCTTTGTTCCTCCCCTTTTCCTCCCAGGGAGGATGGGGAGCGTTTCCATCATGTGCGCAGGACACAACTGGTGCAGCGTTGGGAAGCTTTCAGAAAACCTGCCATTCATTACGGCTTCCGCATGCCAGCTTTTCTCGCCTTTCCAGTGGGGGGAAAAAGATGTTTGTGAAAGGCGGCAAAATTGTTCAGGTTTCACCATGAAAGCACAAAGGAGACGACCTAGTAATGATAGCTGGGAGCTGTCAGGCTGTGACAATGTGAATGGAGCGAGGTTTCAGATGTCTCACTGAAACACACACACGCAGCGCAGTCCTTAATCACCGGAGGGAGTGACTTTAAAAATGGCCTTAAAACTAATCCATTTATGAAGGATCCTACCTCCAAATGAGACAGGCTTGGCAGGTCTGATGGGATCCTGGTGGTTGGTGCATTATGTCCTCCCTCCTCTTTGTGCATCAGTTGTCACTCGTCCCTCGTTCAGATGCCCCTCATTCTGCTCACGTCTTTCAGGAGACCGGTCCACGTTATGTCAGCAAGCAGGTTCTCATGTCTTACGATGAGGAACTGCGGTAGAAATGCCAACTTCGATGGATATGTCACCACCACCTACCTGTGCAGCTTTGCCTTTGAAAGAGGCTGATGGCAGTGGTTAAGATCAGAACTGGATCGGGGATTAAACCAGAGGCTGAATTTGTGCTAGTCTTTGGGGTCAGTGCCTTGGAGAAGCCACTGCATCTCTTTGGTCCTCAGTTTGCCACCTGGAAAGTGGAGATAATAGCGCCATCCTACCTCACAGGAGTGGCTGACGGGGACGGGTGGTTGATGTGGATGGGTAGAGCTGGTTTTACTGGTTCAAGTGGGTGCTGTTTGTGGGGCTGAGTTGGTGGCGTGGGTGCAAACGCTAATTGGTGCTGGGGGTGGTAGCAGTGCCGGGAGCAGCTCGTGGCCTTGGTGCTAACAGGAGGTGTTGGCGCAGGTAGGGGATGGCTGAAATGGTGGCGATGGTGTTAGTGACATTGGTAGTACTGGGAGTAACGGGTGTTGGTAGTAACAGGTGGCCGTTGTCAGTAATGGGCGGCTGCCATGGCGGTAGAGCTACAGGGAGGTGGTGTTGATGTTGATGACGATGGTAGCGTGTGATGGTGCTGAAGCCAGCAGTGGTTAGCGGTGCTATTGATGGCAATGATGATACCATTTCTTCCTTGACTTGCTGGGATCACAGGGTGTTAAGAGCTGACTCTTTTGGGTGGCACCAATAATGACCTGTCAGACCAAGGGCAGAAGCAGAGATGATAAAATACATGTTCATACTGCCTCCTTGCTTGGTTAAATATATCAACCGTTTAGAAAAAAAGACACCGGAGCAAAAGCAAGCTGTCAACCCAGACTGATTTCAGACAGCAACCCCTAAGCCTCTGATAATATGCTCTCTTCTTCACCAGTGCTCGGTAAAAGCCACCGTCAACCTGTTGGCCATCAATCTCCCTCTTGCATGGCTATAATTCACAGGGATGCTGTGCCATGGATTGTCTGGAAGGCATCCTGCTTTTGGGAGCACTGTGGCACTGGTGCTTTTGATCAGGAAGGTTGTCCTGCCCGCACAGACCAACTCCTTTCATTGGGTTCACTAGAAAGGAAATAGGCAAGTTGTGTCACTTTGGGTTCATCTAGAGCCCATTGCAATAACCCAGTTCATACTTTCACCCTCCTCCTAATTGCTCAGAAATGCTGCTGCTGTTCTTCTTTGCAGGGTTTGAGCCTAGACTCTATGGCAGCTCGGCACAGAGTTGCAAGTTTGGGGTGCGCCTTTAGGTCTCCTTTTGAGGTTGCAACCGTCTAGGCGGGCACTGCACTCTAGTACAGACTTTCTATCTTCTCCCACAGCATGGACCAATGGTCCATTTCAATTGGGCACAGAAATCAAATTTGCATGCTTGCTTTCCCTTCCCCAGGTCAGTTCCCAGAGTCCATTACAGTCAGGATCAGAAGTTTCTTTTGTTGCATGAAAAAGCGTTTCGTTTGACTCGTTGCAACTTTTCATCCCCAAGAGCATTTGTTTCTCCCCTTGTAGAAACTGTCATTCCCCTAATGCGAATCAAAGCCATGTGATGTAGGCGACCAATCATCACATGAAACACTTAATAAAGAATCAGAGCGCGCAAGCTGGTGGATAGTTGATAGGCTGCAGTTTGTCTGGATGAAGCATTTATAAATGCTGCACGTTAGGAAAGAACTCATTACAGGTTGGCTGACAGCTTGTGAAATGGAAAAAGGTCTAATTTGTGAAACAGCAAATTCATTGTGAGTCTTTCACTCTCCTCTCCTCAATAGTCACTGCAGCACCAGCCTTTGAGGAAGGATGTTCTTGTAGCTAAAGCACTGGGAAATGTATTGGTCAGTATTATTCACTGAAAAATGACAGTCTGGGTAACCAAAGGTATTGCTGAATGCATGTCAGATTGGCTCTGCCAAAAACAGCTTGAAAGACATTTTAAGCAAACAAATGTGCAACATTTCAACTTGTTATTTGCCAGCAGTGTTTTGTTTTGGAAATTCAGCGACATTGAAGCTTCGTGTTCAAAAATAAGCAATGCATAAAATGCAATGCATCATTTGACCGTATATAAAATACAATGTGTGTGTGTGGCATATGTATACACATATATTATACACATGCACACAAACAGTGTGTGCATGTGTGTATCTCAATGAATGGTATGAACTAATTCATATCATCCACACGCACAGATGTGCACACACACTCAACTTATATGTATACATAGATTTATGAATCAGTGCAAAGACTGGACAAACAGCTCAGGGCAGACGTTCTGCGTACGTCCTCTTGGTCTACAAGACACTTCTCATGCAACCTAGGACAGCTCATTTGATTGCTCTGTGTCTGCATTTCCCATCTGTGAAATGGGAATGATAACCCTTCTCCCCCTCACTAGGTGAGGCTAAATTAATTTTAATGAATGAATGCAAGACACCTGGATACACCTGAAATGGGGGGCATTTAAGAACCTACTTAGGTAGACACTTTATTTGTAAATCAACTCTGAGGGGGCGAGGGAGGTTTTTAATGTGGACACTGGCTTCAGCTTGCGGGAATGTTATTAATGACATTTTATATGCGCCCCCGTCACTCTGTGCATTAAAGAAATGGGAAAAATAAATTAAAATGAAATTGGATGAGAAGCTCTCAAGTGTGAACAGTGCAGTGTGAAACCCGATTTGAGCCTATTCCTTTTGTTCTGAAGTACATGGGATTTGCATGGATCTTTGCTGTACCTGAAGCTTAGATACGAGAATATAGTACCACGATGCATGCTTTATCATTAGGTGGTTTTAAATGTCTTTGGGGAAAACATTTCTTGGTGATTTTAGTGCTCTTGAGAGGAGGGAATAATAGCTTTGTATGCATTGGAGATAATGCCAGCAAGAGCTGTGCAATTGCTACCTTGCATAACCATCTCCAAGTACTCTCCTTCCTGCGGCAATCCTTTCCAGCTGTCATCCCATGCCAGCTCCCAGGGGCACTTAGCCAGGGCCACCCCAACTCAATCATAATTCTTCATTACCCCTGAGTGAAGTGAATATTGCTTTTTTTTTCAGTTCAAAGGACAAACCAGAAAAACTGGGGGACACATGGGGGGAAGCTGTTTTGCATTGAGCCAAAACAGGTAGCTTCTTAATTTTTCAGGAAAAAATAATACATTTGGGACACGGGGTCCTCAAACATTTCAATGCAATATCAGATATGTCATCTTTTTTTTAAAGTTATCTCACACTTTTAAAACCCGATTTTCTTTTCAGTACGAGTCAGTTAAAGAGAGCCATTTTGATAAGGTGAAACGTTTCACAAGGAAAATATTAAAACGTAGTTGTTTGGCCTTTCTCAACTGAAATATTTCATTTAGAAAGTATCAGAATGAAATGTTTGGATGATTTTCAGAATTTTCTCAATTTCTTTTTTGGGGGGGGGGGGGGGGGGAGGAGGGGTTAAAATGCCTACAGTATACAGGCGGCACCCAGCTCAGGGTCACCCTTGCATCCAACTAAAATAGTGCTGTTTCCCAACCTCCCAATGGCTTTACTGAGACAGTAACTGGATGAAAAGCAAGGGCTTGAGAAGCCGGATCCCGATAAAGCCTGAGCTGATGCAGATGAGTGAAGTGCCGTGGATAGTTCCTCACCTGCAGACTATTGACCATCTTGTCTTGAAATGGTCCAGAGCAGGGGTAGGCAACCCCCAGCACGGGTGCCAGAGCATGGCATGCAAAGCCGTTTTGCTTGGCACATGTACCGTGGGGTGGACGGCGGGGAAGGGGCTGGGGCTGTGCTGCCACAACAAGGATCGGGCCCCTCGTGGCTCCCCCCACCTGGTATTTTGTCACCGTGACTTTCCCGCGGGGGTTTCACGAGAGGTGGTCATGGCTCGCTTGGATCACGCTTTGCAAAAGAGGTAGCCTGCCCTTTGTTCCTCCCCTTTTCCTCCCAGGGAGGATGGGGAGCGTTTCCATCATGTGCGCAGGACACAACTGGTGCAGCGTTGGGAAGCTTTCAGAAAACCTGCCATTCATTACGGCTTCCGCATGCCAGCTTTTCTCGCCTTTCCAGTGGGGGGAAAAAGATGTTTGTGAAAGGCGGCAAAATTGTTCAGGTTTCACCATGAAAGCACAAAGGAGACGACCTAGTAATGATAGCTGGGAGCTGTCAGGCTGTGACAATGTGAATGGAGCGAGGTTTCAGATGTCTCACTGAAACACACACACGCAGCGCAGTCCTTAATCACCGGAGGGAGTGACTTTAAAAATGGCCTTAAAACTAATCCATTTATGAAGGATCCTACCTCCAAATGAGACAGGCTTGGCAGGTCTGATGGGATCCTGGTGGTTGGTGCATTATGTCCTCCCTCCTCTTTGTGCATCAGTTGTCACTCGTCCCTCGTTCAGATGCCCCTCATTCTGCTCACGTCTTTCAGGAGACCGGTCCACGTTATGTCAGCAAGCAGGTTCTCATGTCTTACGATGAGGAACTGCGGTAGAAATGCCAACTTCGATGGATATGTCACCACCACCTACCTGTGCAGCTTTGCCTTTGAAAGAGGCTGATGGCAGTGGTTAAGATCAGAACTGGATCGGGGATTAAACCAGAGGCTGAATTTGTGCTAGTCTTTGGGGTCAGTGCCTTGGAGAAGCCACTGCATCTCTTTGGTCCTCAGTTTGCCACCTGGAAAGTGGAGATAATAGCGCCATCCTACCTCACAGGAGTGGCTGACGGGGACGGGTGGTTGATGTGGATGGGTAGAGCTGGTTTTACTGGTTCAAGTGGGTGCTGTTTGTGGGGCTGAGTTGGTGGCGTGGGTGCAAACGCTAATTGGTGCTGGGGGTGGTAGCAGTGCCGGGAGCAGCTCGTGGCCTTGGTGCTAACAGGAGGTGTTGGCGCAGGTAGGGGATGGCTGAAATGGTGGCGATGGTGTTAGTGACATTGGTAGTACTGGGAGTAACGGGTGTTGGTAGTAACAGGTGGCCGTTGTCAGTAATGGGCGGCTGCCATGGCGGTAGAGCTACAGGGAGGTGGTGTTGATGTTGATGACGATGGTAGCGTGTGATGGTGCTGAAGCCAGCAGTGGTTAGCGGTGCTATTGATGGCAATGATGATACCATTTCTTCCTTGACTTGCTGGGATCACAGGGTGTTAAGAGCTGACTCTTTTGGGTGGCACCAATAATGACCTGTCAGACCAAGGGCAGAAGCAGAGATGATAAAATACATGTTCATACTGCCTCCTTGCTTGGTTAAATATATCAACCGTTTAGAAAAAAAGACACCGGAGCAAAAGCAAGCTGTCAACCCAGACTGATTTCAGACAGCAACCCCTAAGCCTCTGATAATATGCTCTCTTCTTCACCAGTGCTCGGTAAAAGCCACCGTCAACCTGTTGGCCATCAATCTCCCTCTTGCATGGCTATAATTCACAGGGATGCTGTGCCATGGATTGTCTGGAAGGCATCCTGCTTTTGGGAGCACTGTGGCACTGGTGCTTTTGATCAGGAAGGTTGTCCTGCCCGCACAGACCAACTCCTTTCATTGGGTTCACTAGAAAGGAAATAGGCAAGTTGTGTCACTTTGGGTTCATCTAGAGCCCATTGCAATAACCCAGTTCATACTTTCACCCTCCTCCTAATTGCTCAGAAATGCTGCTGCTGTTCTTCTTTGCAGGGTTTGAGCCTAGACTCTATGGCAGCTCGGCACAGAGTTGCAAGTTTGGGGTGCGCCTTTAGGTCTCCTTTTGAGGTTGCAACCGTCTAGGCGGGCACTGCACTCTAGTACAGACTTTCTATCTTCTCCCACAGCATGGACCAATGGTCCATTTCAATTGGGCACAGAAATCAAATTTGCATGCTTGCTTTCCCTTCCCCAGGTCAGTTCCCAGAGTCCATTACAGTCAGGATCAGAAGTTTCTTTTGTTGCATGAAAAAGCGTTTCGTTTGACTCGTTGCAACTTTTCATCCCCAAGAGCATTTGTTTCTCCCCTTGTAGAAACTGTCATTCCCCTAATGCGAATCAAAGCCATGTGATGTAGGCGACCAATCATCACATGAAACACTTAATAAAGAATCAGAGCGCGCAAGCTGGTGGATAGTTGATAGGCTGCAGTTTGTCTGGATGAAGCATTTATAAATGCTGCACGTTAGGAAAGAACTCATTACAGGTTGGCTGACAGCTTGTGAAATGGAAAAAGGTCTAATTTGTGAAACAGCAAATTCATTGTGAGTCTTTCACTCTCCTCTCCTCAATAGTCACTGCAGCACCAGCCTTTGAGGAAGGATGTTCTTGTAGCTAAAGCACTGGGAAATGTATTGGTCAGTATTATTCACTGAAAAATGACAGTCTGGGTAACCAAAGGTATTGCTGAATGCATGTCAGATTGGCTCTGCCAAAAACAGCTTGAAAGACATTTTAAGCAAACAAATGTGCAACATTTCAACTTGTTATTTGCCAGCAGTGTTTTGTTTTGGAAATTCAGCGACATTGAAGCTTCGTGTTCAAAAATAAGCAATGCATAAAATGCAATGCATCATTTGACCGTATATAAAATACAATGTGTGTGTGTGGCATATGTATACACATATATTATACACATGCACACAAACAGTGTGTGCATGTGTGTATCTCAATGAATGGTATGAACTAATTCATATCATCCACACGCACAGATGTGCACACACACTCAACTTATATGTATACATAGATTTATGAATCAGTGCAAAGACTGGACAAACAGCTCAGGGCAGACGTTCTGCGTACGTCCTCTTGGTCTACAAGACACTTCTCATGCAACCTAGGACAGCTCATTTGATTGCTCTGTGTCTGCATTTCCCATCTGTGAAATGGGAATGATAACCCTTCTCCCCCTCACTAGGTGAGGCTAAATTAATTTTAATGAATGAATGCAAGACACCTGGATACACCTGAAATGGGGGGCATTTAAGAACCTACTTAGGTAGACACTTTATTTGTAAATCAACTCTGAGGGGGCGAGGGAGGTTTTTAATGTGGACACTGGCTTCAGCTTGCGGGAATGTTATTAATGACATTTTATATGCGCCCCCGTCACTCTGTGCATTAAAGAAATGGGAAAAATAAATTAAAATGAAATTGGATGAGAAGCTCTCAAGTGTGAACAGTGCAGTGTGAAACCCGATTTGAGCCTATTCCTTTTGTTCTGAAGTACATGGGATTTGCATGGATCTTTGCTGTACCTGAAGCTTAGATACGAGAATATAGTACCACGATGCATGCTTTATCATTAGGTGGTTTTAAATGTCTTTGGGGAAAACATTTCTTGGTGATTTTAGTGCTCTTGAGAGGAGGGAATAATAGCTTTGTATGCATTGGAGATAATGCCAGCAAGAGCTGTGCAATTGCTACCTTGCATAACCATCTCCAAGTACTCTCCTTCCTGCGACAATCCTTTCCAGCTGTCATCCCATGCCAGCTCCCAGGGGCACTTAGCCAGGGCCACCCCAACTCAATCATAATTCTTCATTACCCCTGAGTGAAGTGAATATTGCTTTTTTTTTCAGTTCAAAGGACAAACCAGAAAAACTGGGGGACACATGGGGGGAAGCTGTTTTGCATTGAGCCAAAACAGGTAGCTTCTTAATTTTTCAGGAAAAAATAATACATTTGGGACACGGGGTCCTCAAACATTTCAATGCAATATCAGATATGTCATCTTTTTTTTAAAGTTATCTCACACTTTTAAAACCCGATTTTCTTTTCAGTACGAGTCAGTTAAAGAGAGCCATTTTGATAAGGTGAAACGTTTCCCAAGGAAAATATTAAAACGTAGTTGTTTGGCCTTTCTCAACTGAAATATTTCATTTAGAAAGTATCAGAATGAAATGTTTGGATGATTTTCAGAATTTTCTCAATTTCTTTTTTGGGGGGGGGGGGGGGGGGGGGGGGGGGGGGCCCGGGT
>NW_005842767.1:424447-436604 GCF_000455745.1 Alligator sinensis
TAATTTTTTTTATTTTGTTTTGTGGGGGGGGGGGGGGAGAGGAAGGAGGGGCTCCAGTTATTTACCAGGTTCGCCCTAGTTTTGATGGTTAAAATGCCTACAGTATACAGGCGGCACCCAGCTCAGGGTCACCCTTGCATCCAACTAAAATAGTGCTGTTTCCCAACCTCCCAATGGCTTTACTGAGACAGTAACTGGATGAAAAGCAAGGGCTTGAGAAGCCGGATCCCGATAAAGCCTGAGCTGATGCAGATGAGTGAAGTGCCGTGGATAGTTCCTCACCTGCAGACTATTGACCATCTTGTCTTGAAATGGTCCAGAGCAGGGGTAGGCAACCCCCAGCACGGGTGCCAGAGCATGGCATGCAAAGCCGTTTTGCTTGGCACATGTACCGTGGGGTGGACGGCGGGGAAGGGCTGCTGCCACAACAAGGATCGGGCCCCTCGTGGCTCCCCCACCATCCGCCCCTGGCACACCAACGTCTTACCGGCCAAGGTGGTGGGTGTTTTTGGCACTCAAAAATGTTGCCGCCCCCTGGTCTAGAGGGATAAAACAAGCCTTTCTAGCTACTGGTGGTGACCATGGGTCGGGCACAGATGTCGTGGCCATGCCAGGACCGCGGTGCTAAATTACTGCCCGAGAACAGAGCCAGGATGACCACCGGGTCAGAATAGCCTCTCCATCACCCACGTCTCTTCTTCCCAAGACTCGTCAGTGTTTGGTAAGCTCTGGGCCCTCCTCCTTGGGACCAGCTCGAATCCCTTGAAGTCCTATAGCCTAACTTGTCACCTACCAACTTCTCAGCCTCAAAAGCAAATCTCACGTGCTGGGGACGGACCTTTTTTGGTGCCGAACTTGTGAATCTAGAACCCTTTTTCCTAGGGATCAGATGTGCCCTGTCTCTGGTATCTTCAGAGCAACATGCAACACTCTCCTTTGTATCCATGCTTGCCTAAAATAAGAAAGAAACCTCAACAAGGCGGGAAAGACTGGCTCTGGATGTGCTGTGTAGAGGGGAGAGGGGAAAACACACTTGACCTTATCGTTTTCACTGCAGTGATGGGTGCCCACATCGTTACCTCGGTATGAGACAAAGTTATTTGGGTCGATGTGATATCTTTTATTAGACCAACTAAATAGTTGGAAAAATTGTTCTTTGCCAACCAACATCCCTAGGTATGAGAGGTCTGTAGCTTCCTTGTTATTTAAAGGTAGGCTATTCAAATGCACCTAAGTGACTTAGGAGCACAACTCTTGTTGACTTTTAGTGGCATGCATGATGTAGGATGCTTTCAAACCCCATATAGCACAACTGTGATGTGAATGCTATGCTTTTAAATGATGAGTAACAACTGTTGTTTTCCGTCTGTTTTGCACAGCACTGGATCATCTCCCATTTGATCTAAAACAAGGACTAGGTCACACCATTGTATTGGTTATACTTGAGCTAATGCTCATAGACGTGTACAGGGTGTGACAAGGGGTGTGACACCGTGTTGCGTAGCTCTGTAAATAATGTGCAGGAGACAGAAAAGATGTCGTACAAGTCACTGCCCGTTAGCATCATGATTTGGCATTGGGGGAAGTGCATGGTTTAGTTTTGTGTTGGGATGCTGTCCCGAAGAAATGGCTAGATCCTGTAATATCATCTTGCGGAATAAATAGAGTATCATAATTGATCATACTCAAGGTTATGGCATCTGCCTCCCCTCGGAGGATATCATATTGCTGTCCTTGGTTCAGCTTCAGTATGGCTCTTACATTTATAGCTCCTGGCCCAGCCCCGCAGCCTTTGCTCATGTGAATACCGGGCACCTTATTCTGTCAAAATCAGGGCTCGATGGATAATAAAAGATGTGAAGTGTTGAAATCCCCAGCACACAATGCCAGTGGGATGTCTCCCTGGTGTCTGTGTCTTTGTGTGTGGAGTAAGTCGGGCTGAAGGAAATGGAAACCCACCTGAACCTTGTTTCTAAATTTAAAAATAAACTCTCTTTTGCTAGGGTGGAAATGTTTGCCTGCTTCTTTGCTTCCTCAGCAAGGTAGAGGCTATTCTCAGAATGCTTTTAACTTGATCAGAAGCAGGAAACATTAGCAATCTCATGAGAGAGGCAACTTGCATGGTATTTCCAGCCCTTTGCAAACGGAGGGAATTCAAAGAGACGGGGGCAGTAAAAAGTGTCTGAACCCTGAAGGTGGATTTATGGGCTCTCAGGCAACGGAGGTCCCCTCACCCCTAGCAATGATCCCATGATGGGGCTACAGGGCATAGACTATGGATGGGTGGGCGAGCTTGCAACCAGAGAGAAAGCTGCGTGCAGCATTGCCTGAGTTTAGTCAGCATTCATTTAAATTTCATGAGCTCGGCAGTACAGAAATATGATAAAACTTGGACCAAGATCATTTCCCCCAAAGTACAATCAATTTCTTTGATGTAAATAAGATCTTCTATATATAGCGGGAGCAGAAGAACCGACAAAGCATAGGTAAGAGGCTCCACAAAGAGCGGGAGGCAGAAGCAAAGAGGTTTTTTGTGTCCTGGCCTGTGAAGATGCTCAGGACGGCTGCGTGCCCGAGGATTTGGATAATAGGATGTCGGGCCTGTCGCAGGTTAACATCTAGCCCAAGCTGGCGGTGACTACACGGAGCTGCCTGCTGATGGGTGCTGAGCGGCCTTTGAAATGAGGAGCTGAGCCTGGGGTGCAAGTCCTATGGGGTAGGTTTCCTCATTGCAATGCCACTCTTCCAGATGGCAGTGACATTTTTGCCAGTGCAATAGTGGGAGAAGTCCTTGTCCTTCTCCCCTCCCCGTGCCGTGGCTCTACTGGGTCACAACGGAGGAAGCACATCCCCGCGGGGTTATGCTACACTGGACTGGCCCTGCCGCTGATGAGACGGACTTAGTTTGAAGGGGCGATCAGCTCAGAGCCTCCCACCGGCGTGAAATCTGCATTAGAAATAGAGAGCATGTAGATCCCGTGGGACATCGCAGGATGTGAATGAATGGACACGTCCAGGCTTTCCTAAGATGCTGCTCCCTCCGAAGCCCTGATCCTAATAACCGATCAGTAGGCACCTGCATGGCATCCCTGTGTGCTCCTGGCTCCAAGTGCAGGACTGGGGCTGAGGATTTCCCATCTCCGTCCTTGGAGATGTTGAAGACCCGGCTAGACAAAGCCTTGGCTGGGATGATGTAGTTGAGGTTGGTCCTGCTTCGAGCAGGGGGTTGGACTGGATGTGTCCCTTGCAACCCTCACTTTCTAGGACTCCCTTCTGACCTGGAGCTGAGGACAGGAGTTGAATGGTGAGCTCACAGGAGAGACTCTCATGCATGAGAAAACAAGCAAGACTTTGGGCCTGTTTCTTGTGTAGACTCTTCTGTAGGGGCCATTAACCAGAGAAGCACGTGTTCACTCATAGCAACACAGGAGGTCAGTGAAAACCCTTGAACAAAACTGCTGCTGGAGCTGCAGGGGAACCCCAGAGGAGCAGAGGCTTTCAAAAAAAAAATTGCTTTTTATTTAAAATAGATATATGTGAAAAATCAAAGGTCTGTAATGGGGTTAATGACTCATTCCCTGGTTCTCTGCAAGCCTGCAATAACCTGATAAGTCACAGAGTCTGCTCAGGCACACTTCGGCTCACTCCCAGCTCCGGTTATTTCCTGCCTGGTGGGGACCTCCAAGCAGGTCATTATTGTTTAATTGCTAGCTAAACGCTCTCATTTGTCCACCTGTTAGCTGAGATGCAGGCCTGTGCCACCGGCAGGGAGAAGGGCCTGCTTGCTCCCCTTGGCTGGATTTCTTTCTCTCTCGCTCTTTCTCTCTCCTTACACCTCTCACAGTGTATTTACACCTCCTCCCAGCCAGGACTCAGAATCACACCTGAGATAGCTTGTCCATAGACCTGGGAGCTTGTTCATGGGACCCAAAGGTGATGCTGGTTATGCCAGGCAGAGCTGCTAGAGGCAAGACAGCACAGCAGCATCCCCCTCGATGAGTGGGAGATCATCACTGTGGCCCCAGTGAAATACAGAGACACATTTATTCATTACAAATAATTCACCCAGCGCTACGGCAGATGCAAGCATCCCTGCTACCGGTTACAGGAGCCACCCGGCAGCCGCCTAAAGCTTTAGCATTTTTCCCAACAAAGTCCTTGCCATTAAGGACTTCATCCGGGGTGACGACAGTGGACGTAGTAGCATGGACCAGAGCTCCGTGCATTTTAACTACTGCATTGTCGACCTGATGAGAACATATGTGACCGGTGCCCACCTGGTTTGCACACGAGCCCCCAGCATTGCTAGCTGCCAGAGTGGAAAGCAGCGTCACCAACGGTGCAGCAAAGACACAGCCGAAGAGTAATTACGTTCGGAGAAAAAAGGTGTCTAAGCACATGACACGGGGGCAAGTACCAGAGTCACTTCAGCCCTGCTTCCCCCGTGGAAGCTTATGAAAGATCAGCTTTTGCATTACCCAAGGCACTTTGCAAATCACCAGCCTCTGCCACAGCAATCAGAGCTGCTGAGTGCCAGCATCGGCTTAAATGTTAATTTAAGGTTCCAGCTGTTAGAATTTAATTTGGAATCTTCTGCCTAACCTTGCGCTTGAGGAAAATATGAGGGGACGTACGGGTAGGTGACGCTCGGAGCCGGCAATCTGGGGGAACTGGTGCAAAGTGCGCTTTTGCTAGAGAGAAGAGGACAAAAGTGAAGCTTCAGCTAAAAGCCACTCTTTCCTCTGTGTTTGCAGAGGGCACCGTGCCACTCATTGCATGCTCCGTGACATTATATATCATGCGTTTGCATCATATTTGCACCTGGTTGTGCTAGGCTCTGTATGAGCGCAGATATGACTGAGATCCAGGTGTCATTGAAGACCCCGCCATGCCTTTTGCAAGAGGAGGGATAGCAGCTTCACTGCTCAGCCCTTGTTTTTTATCACTGAATCATAGAAAATGAGGGTGGGAAGGGACTCAGGAGATCACATCTAGTCCAACCCCTGCTCAAGGCAGGACCCCAATTAGACTTACATTTGGCCTTCCCCAGCCCCCCTGTACGGTCAGGTGTTTCTTCTGTCCGTCTTTGCTTTCAGTCCGAAATTGTGGTATGGTGTCCAGCACACTGGTGAACCCTGACCATCGTCCTTCCCGGTGATGGCTTTGCCATCTCTGCTAGATGGCACATCTTTTGAGTGCTTTCTCCCTTTTACTCCCTCCCCACCCGCTATCACCACCACCTCCATGCTACGAATGGACCCATACCGCAGAGCAAGCGGACTGTGGTGGTGACACCTCTCATCCTGCCCCAGCCCCCGGTGTGACACAAAACAGGAACTCTAAGATATCTCACATGGGCTGGAAAAGGAGCAACACAATTGAAAAATAGCAGCAGGAGGAGGAGGTTGGCAGCAGCACGAAAACTTTGTTTTTTTGGTATAATAGACATTTTTCATCACTAGCTCCAGGGCTCAGCATTTTGAGTGCCATTCTGCAGTGAGATCATTTGGGCTGGAGAAGAGCCAGAGCCGGAGCCTCCCTTCCAAACATACCTGTAAGTCCCAGCGTGAATCTGAGCTCAGTTGGCTTGGGCTCCTTTGCAAATTAAAGTGGATTATTGCTCTTTAAACTGATGCATTGTGAGGCATGACAGAAAGCATCAGCGGCACAGAAGGCGAGAGGGTGGCTCTGGGTACAAGGTAGGCATCATCCCTTCAAAATAGGCAGGGGCACGCACCATTGGACTCATTCTGCGCACGTGCATGTGGAGGGCAAGGTGACGCGTTACCCGCGGAGAGGGGATGCCTTGGAGGATGGGTTGGTGGGAACCTAGAGTCTCCTCCAGAATCCAATCCTATTCCTGCACCTATGAATAATAATAATAATAATAGTATTAATGATGATGATGATGATAAGTTTTGTCTAACAAAAATAGCTCTATCATCTGGCAGTACCCACCCCACTGCTTCCATGAGTCACAAATGAGAACAAGTGTGTCATATCCCTTACACCGTCAGCAGGACTCATCCTGTATTTATTATTTTTTTTGCACTCGACTGTCTGGCTGGTGCAATCTGCAAGCAGCCATCATTAGCTCCGGTAGCCAGGGAAGAGCGCCAGTTGGTTCGGAATATCTTCACAAGTTTCTCGGAGCTTGGACAGCGAGTTAGGGCTTGGGTGGGTTGTTATTTCTTCGCGGTTGTTGTTGGCGTTTTGCTCTCGCCGCCGTGGATGTTGTCACTCCGTGACAAGCTGATGAAAGCTGATCAGAAAGGAGGGCGAGGAGACAGATTTGTGCAAAAGAGGGAAAAAAAAAACAAAAAAAGAAGAGAGAAAAGGCAATAATAAGAAGGCGGGCTGGCATTTTCCTGGCATCTTTCACCTTGATTATTCAGTTGCATTTTCTTCTCTACTTAAGCGCTACCCGCCCCTGTTGCTTTCTCCAGCTTCCAGTGCAATGATTAATCCGCTCCGGGGTTATTGCAGTGCGCCGGCCAATCCTGCCAGACTTTCTGACAAACTTCTTTTTGGCTCAGATACAATCGTGGCACCTAAATTGCAGAAAACACTAAAGCAGGTCGCCCCTTCCCCAATCTCGCAGCTTGCCCAAAGCTTCTTGGTTGTCCGGATTGAACATCAGGCCAACGTCCTCTCAGATGGCCACCATAACTTAGCAGCTGGGTTTTGTTCCTGGTTGTGCTGCTTGCTGCATGACTGAGCAGATAGTTGCTCCTCCGTTTTGCTTTTCCCATCCATCCAGAGCAGGAGCTTAGTGGACAAGCGTCTCTTGCTCAACTCCTCCCTGAACCCAAGTGTGGTCCAGAAAAAATGAACACCTCGAGGGGTCTGACTTGGGAGGCATGACCAACAAAGTCAAGAGGGACGGGTGACCAGGACACCGGTTTTTGAGATTCATAGATGCTTGGGTTGGAAGGGACCTCAACAGGTCATCAAGTCCGACCCCCTGCCCTGGGCAGATGAGTGCACAAGCATGGCTTCCCTGGCTGGTAACCACTGCCCATGATACAGAAACTGCTCATTTTGCCTTTGAGCATGCCTACTGCCCACCACAGAAGTCAAAATAATTTTGGAGAAAGCTTTCAGTATTATTATGGTTTTATACCATTACTTTTTAAAAAAATTTTTAGAGCATGATCAGATTGTTAAAAACCTATATTTTCTGGTTTTATTGCTGTTGAATAACTGGGGGGGAGGGGAAACCCCATAGGAAATGTCAATGAAAACAGTTTTTTTCCCCCTACATTTTTCACGGAGAACAATTGACATTTTTGACTAGCTTCTAATCCTCAGTGCAGCGACAGTAACTTCAATGCTTAATCTTGGTGCATTAATTCAAGGAGCTCTTGCTAACCTGGAACACCACAGCAGAGTCAAGTAGCATTAATATATTGAAGCAAAAATTGCAAGGCTCTCTGCAATTCCCTGGAGCACATCAGAGGAGCATTAAGCTTTCTGCTTCGGAGCAACCAGTGACTCCTCTACCAGGTCAAGGAGGGCGTTTTCACAGGTCATGTTCCTTTCTTCCTGCATGGCAATGGATGTTGGCGATTGTGCCCTTCTCCGAATAAATCTTTATGATACAGAGCCATCATCGGGCTGTTTGAGACACAAAGGCCTGATGTCTGTCCCCCATGGATATGTTCGGTTGCTAGATTCCAGCTCAATACTTAGCCTGGAGGGGAGGGAGCCATTTAATTAATGCTGCACATTCAAATTGGGAAGGGGCTGGGTGCAGGAGACAAGCATCTACTTGGGTTTCTCCGATGGATCTCACTGTAGATTTATGCCATTCATAGGTTAAATTGGTCTGATGGTTGTGAATCCTTCCCTGGAGCAGTCATCTAGGTAGCCACAGGGCTTTTTCTGCATTGCAGTAGAAGATGCAAAAGCAAGCTTGGCAACAAAGCTCCCAGCCTCAAAGCAGGGAGCAAAGGCATCCTCAAGGCAGCTCGCATGCAGACCCTTGAAATCTGTTGCAGTGGAGCATCATCACTTCACACATCTGGGATTTGGTTACACCAATTGGGCTGTATTAATACAGCTCCTCCATAAAGCAGAAGGATACGGGAAGGTCATGACTTCCTCCGGCAGTCAGCCCAACGCTGCTTGTGTAATGCCCTGGAGGACGTGGCACTGCATGGGGGGCAGAAGTGGGTGGGAAATGGTTGTCCCAGCTTGTGAGAGCTCATGAGATCTCGAAACCGTTCCCCATCTCAAATCAGGACCGTAAATCCAACATTGCATAGGAATCCATGAACCAGCAAAAAGAAAAGTCATTTTGAACCCCAAATTACACTTGTGTTATGTAAAAAAAAAAAGAAAAAATAAGGCAAATCATCCCATTTTGACCAATTCTTTCCCCCCAATATATTTTTGAATGGGGAGATCCATCAAAGCCAACCCTTTTCTACAACTACCGGAGTTTTGGCCGAGTGGAGTTCTCTGACAGGTTTGCTTTATTTTCAGCAGTGTAAGAGTGACGTAGCTGCGACGGTCCAGAAATTATGTGGGAGACAATCTGGTATCTTTTATTAGACCAGCTCAAATAGCTGGAAAAATTCTTCTTTGCAAGCTTTTGGGTATAAATACTGACAAAGGGTACTTATACCTGAAAGCTTGCAAAGAAGGTTTCCAACTATTTGAGTTGATCTAATAGAAGATATCAGATTCACCCAAATAACCTTGTCTGCCTGTGTCCTTGGACCAACACGGCTACAACCGACAACCCTGTGGGAGACAAGGATTTGAGATTTTTTTATTGGACCAATTATATAGTTGGGATAAAGATTTTTTCTATTGGACCAACTATATAGTTGGGATAAAGATTTTTTCTATTGGACCAACTATATAGTGGGGTTAAAGACTTTTTTATTGGACCAACTATATAGTTGGGATAAAGATTTTTTCTACTGGACTAACTATATAGTTGGGACAAAGACTTTTTTATTGGACCAGCTGTATAGTTGGGATAAAGATTTATTTCTATTGGACCAACTATATAGTTGGGATAAAGACTTTTTTATTGGACCAACTATATAGTTGGGATAAAGACTTTTTTATTGGACCAACTATATAGTTGGGATAAAGACTTTTTTATTGGACCAACTATATAGTTGGAATAAAGATTTTTTTCTATTGGACCAACTATATAGTTGGGATCAAGTTAGAGAAGATTTCTGAAGCAGGACATTCGTCTCCAGGTCTCTTGCTGCAGGTCCCTCTGAATGCCCAGAAGGACAGTCATGTTTCCTTGCTAGGCAAGAATAATCAGAGAGTCCAGCTGACTCTGGGTCAAAGTACCATGGGCCTGACCCCCAAAGTGCTAGCAAGACCCATAGCACAGGAGCGCAGCATCAGTGGGAGCAGAGTAACTCATTTGGGACGTCTCCGTGGCCGTTCGCAGCCAGACCGAGCTAACCCGGGTGCTCGGATCTGTGAACCAGGCACCCCCGGTAACTCTGCAGCAAAGGAGTTCCTTACAGGGCATGGCCATACAGTCTTTGCCGACATGCAAGACGAAGCCGAGATCAACATTTTTTTCAGTCGGGACCAGCTTTTCTCCAGCGTCTCCTCCTCCTCTTCCAAGCTGAGGCAGGAATCAGCATGGAGGAAACAGCCTGGCACGGAGGTTTGTCAGCATCGTCCCTGGAGGAGCGATGAAGGGGTGGGTGACAGATGAGAACATTACACTGTTTGGTGTGTGTTGTGCTGGAAGAACACAGAGCAGGATCGACAGGGGAGAGGGAGCATCTATTTTTTCCTACCTTGCCTCTCTTCCAAGCGCACATCTCCTATAATTGTCATGCAGCCTCCTCACCAAAGGCAGAGGCGCCTGTCTTCAGAATTATTTTTGCAATCTCTGTTTGGCACTGATATCTCTCCCCTCACAAAAGCCATTTCTATAAATAACTCCAGACTGCACTCTTTATTTCTCTCCCCTCTTTCCTTCAGCATCTTTCTTTCTTTTTTTTCTTCCTTTCCTGCCTTCCTTTCTTTCCCTTGTCCCAAGAACTCGCGCGGTTTCAAAAACACGGGCATGACCAGGCCTGATCAGGGGTCCGTGGGGTCCATCCCCAAAAGCATTTGGTGCCAGATGCTTCATAAAAAAAAAAATGCACAAAACCTTGCATTGTTTCTGCTACTAAAGAACAGGCAGCCCGTAACTTCTTCTTAAACCCCTAATCAGCGGTCGGCTTATACTCTGAAGTGTGGGCTTTCAGATATCCCTTACACACTCCTCGTCTGTCTTATTACCTGGTATCCTGTCTAACCGAGCGGTGGAGTGTCTCGCTGTCTATACAAGCACATCATTTTCTTTTGATCCCTTCTGGGCCTTGAGGTCAAGGATCTGGTGGCAGCCAGTTGCACAGGTTGATTGTGCACCTCGTTTTCCTTTTCTTCAGCTCCTTTAAGTTTATCGGCCGCTTTCTTGTTCTCAGACCCCCTCCCTTGGTGTCACCCGTCTTCGGAGAGGTTCGTGTCCCCTCCTGGGAAGGACCATTCTGGGTTAGTGCCAACCCCAGGAGACTCAGTGGCCTCAAAATGGAAGGAGTGGATCAACTCAGAAGGAAATAGCATTGATCTGTAAGGTCCCTTCCAGCCCCTAACTATGAAAGCCAGCTGTGGACGGCTCTTCAGAGCCTGGCTCTCTGCTCCGACCCATTGCACAAGTGGCTGGGGTTGAAAAGAGCCATTCTCAGCCCTCTTCATCCTCTGGAGTATCTCAGACCCCAGTATCATCTTGAGCTGCCGAGGAATAAAACTAATGAATGCCGTTGGCATTGAGTTCCCAGCAGCGGCGGCAAAAGGACCTTCCTGCCTGCTGAAGGAAGGCCCCTACCATCTTCTGGCACTGGGCACTGGGCACCGGGCACCGGGCACTGGGCAGGTGGCTGCTGTATGGTGTGGACCAGCATCCTGCCATCAGAGAGCTTCCTTCTCTAAAGGTATTTCAGGCCAGTTCGTGCTTACTTCAGACCGCGGGAAAATCCATCCCTCGGGTCTCGCGCACTGACTCAGCCCTGAATGAACCTTTGCGGTTATGACAAAGGGGGCACCTCCACAAAGGGCGTAAATCAGCATGGCCAGTGCAACCAGCATGGGGCTTGCACCCATTCCGGATCCGGGCCAAGAAATCAGGCAGCGTTATGCTGACATTTCTAGCACCCTGCTCTCCTCCGGAGCTGTCAGAGCCCTTTTTTCCGACCCGCGGCTTTGCAGCTTGTCAGAAGCTCACCTCTCAGTCCCTCCGGCCCCGTTTCAGCTCTGCCAGCCTGTCAGAAAGGTTTTGAAGTTGGAGTCTCAGCATGTTGAAGTTCGGGGGGGGGGGTCTCGCGCGGGATCAGCAATGGCACGATTTGTGTCCACTCAGCTGGACTATCTTCATCTGACAAAGCAGCCGTGGGAAGGTGTCCCATTCAAGTCACCGTATGGATGTCCCTGTCCCTCCTTGCCATTGCAAAGACTCAGCCAAACCCTCCTAAGCATGGAAGAAAGATGCTTTCTTTGTCCCTCGATAGTGGAGCTGGGTGGGATATAATTGCTGGAAATTGGGAACATTTGTAAAGGCAGCCCATCCTGAACTGAGATGACACATTTAAATCTCAAACACAAAAATTGCACTGAGAGGGGCATTGGATTGATGTGATCCTAATATTTTGCCTTTTCCCCTTTAAGTAGAAAGTAATTTAAACATGGGGGAAATGTTACTTTAAGCCCCAAATGGACCCCTTTTTTAATTGAAAATGTCACAGCTGGGTACCTTGAGAATTTCAAACCTGTGTTTGATGACACGGGGCAACTCGTGGATGCCGGTCCTTTCCCAGCAACCTCGTCAAAAACTGCCGAAGTCTTGAAACCGGTTAAAAAATTCTTGCCCAGCTTTATTCGTTACAGGAACGTGCCTTTGCTCAATAATGGTTCTCTCCTCCCAGGACGTATTGGTCGTTAGCTGTCTTCCCCTTTGAAGTGTTAATATAAAGCCTATTCCACATTTCAATCGGCGTTGCAGGTCCAGGGCCAAATCCTCCGCAGGCGTAGGACTGGAAGACTAGAATACAGGGAAACTGCTGGAGGGAAGTTGAGATGAACTCAAAGTGCAAAATCAGAGCTGCCATTATGGTGGGGGGTTGAAGGA
>NW_005842767.1:436614-442408 GCF_000455745.1 Alligator sinensis
GCGGTACATGTGTGCAAACACGAGTGTAACACGTGTGTGGGTTTGGGATCAGATCTTCCTTCCGGCCCGCTCTGAAGAGCGGCTTGTCCCATTCAGATCATTGCACGGGGATGTGGCCCCGATCCAGAGGCAGAGGTTTTGTAGGATGAGGAGGGTCGGGGCGGATTTGCGTGCTGGGATGCCGTGGAGAGACAAAGGCCGGTGGCAGCAGCGGCTGGCACAAACTCCTCTCCACACCCAGTTAACAATAGTAATGAAATGCTAGTCACACGCCGTAATGAACTGCTGAAAGACTCCACACAGGGCTTCCAGCAAATTAGATCTGGATTATTGGAGCAATGAGAATTGAATGATCCGAGATGTTATCGAAGGGGATTGGAACTCATTTCCTTGCTTTACGGCACCAAACGGCATGCATTTAATTATCCGGCATTAAAAAAAATATATAAAACCCAACATGCTGACACAAACCCACAGCTGAGCTGCTTTGCATGCACCAGGCAAAGGCGGCGAGGCAAGTTGGAGCAGGATCGTTCTCTCTCCAGGGAGAGAAGCTGGCACCGAGACTGGCACTCGGGTGCTTGGGAGGAAGAGGGTGGCAGGGCAGGAGACCTCGGAGCAAAGGACGGGTGCAAATGTAGTATCCTCCTCAGGGAGATGTGTGCAAACACTGAACGCCCAAAACTTCATTCAGCTGAGACCAACCCTCTTTCCTTGACCTCGTCCTGGGTCTGGGTGTGCTTGTCTCCTCCATTCCCAGGCTTTTTGGTCCAGATGTGATGTCAAACACCTTGGAAACAATGCATCCCCTCTTCTGTTGATTGAAACAGGCTAATCCTTCCCTGTCTTTCCCCTTGTCAGCATGGCCTGTCTGGATTGCATGCTTTTCGGGGCAGGCACATGGCGCCCAGCACATTGGGGCACCGCTCTTGACTTTATCTTGTGGTGTGACTATCATGCAGGCAGTAACGACGGCCTGCAGCTCTAAAGACTGTCAGCTCAAATGCTTCCTTCCCGGGAAGAATGAGCTGATCGGCTTGTATCCGGCGTTGCACCAACGCAGCTATGTGTGGCATGCATTTTGGGAGGCACGACGCATGGGGCTCCTGGGGTGCAGCGGTGTAGACATCTCGTAAAGAAGCCATGAGCTTTCTAACATTGTGCCTGAGCTAAGCTGGCAGCCAGCAAAGGCTCTGGAGCGCAAGGGTGATGGGTCTAAAACCCCAGGACGCGAGCAGGCAGCTGTGGTCTTCAAGGATCCAAGTAGCCTGAAGCCGGATGGTCGTCGCTGGTCCCCACGGAGAGAAAAGGCCAGCGACTGTGTGCACCAGGTTGCTGGCAATCATGCTTCGGTTGGAGTAGCAGAGGACTGAGCTGTGGGAAGAGGAGGGGTTTTATTCTCTCCTTGGCTTCCCACCGAGCGTGGAGCAGACGCGTTGTGAGGCAGGGTGGTAGTTATAGCTTTTTAGGAATTTCCAATCTAAATGGGTTTTTGTTTGTTTGTTTGGCTAGAAAAATGCAGTTTCTAGCAAATGGGGATTTTTTTTTCCTTTTGTTTAACCTTCCACTGAGTACATTTAAATGAAATCTTTCGTTTTCAGTCCATTGGACTTAAAGCAGAACAGTTTGGCATGGCGAAACAAGCCCCGTTTTTTCATTGCCAGCGTGTTTGATGCAACAGCAGAGAGAAGCATCTCGGGGTAGTTGTCCAGATGCTCGTGTCCCTCCTCTGCGTGACGCTCCGCTCCAACCAAGCCAGGTGGTGCATTTTGGGAATAACATGCCTGTGAATGCGGCACGGGAGATTTAGCCTGGATGGGGAGCCTGGACCATAAGGACGGAGGAAGGCGTGAGTCATTCTGCCATCCCTGAGGTATAAGCAAAGGCAGCTGAATGTCAAATTGACTCAAAATGGAGCCGTTCAACATTTCCAAACTAATGTTTTTCTGGAATTTCACATCCTGCAGAAACTGTCAACATTTCAACAGGTTTGTCCCCATTTGGGGATGCAATGTGGGAGTTCCCCATAGGCTGGAAGTGCCAGCTGCCACCCAGCTCCAAGGATAACTGTGGATACCTCCGTGCTCAGAGCTCCATCGAAGTGCTGGGAAGAAAGCTGGACACACACCGCCGTGCAGGCGGGGAGCATCTCGCGGGGCAAGTGGAGGGGGCTCCAGGCCACGAATTGGTGTTTCACTATATCATGGCCCATCAGCTGAGCAGTGAAGGAGCCAAAGCCCTCCTTCTGCAACATGGCTGATGTGATTTAGCATTAATAATCCATCTTCTTGGGTTGCTTTTCTCTGTGTTCAGTTGTTGGTCAATCAACAACTAGATGGGATAGATAGATGGGAGGGGAGGACAACCTAAGAATAAAAGGGGGAAGATCCCTCAATCTTAGGATCTTATAGGGGCCCCACTATATAATATCTGCACACTTTGCAGTGTTTGCTATAGTTATCCACGAACCACCATGGGAGGGAGGGCCATGCTATCATCCCCATTTTACAGATGGGGGCTGAGGCTCAGAAATGGTGAGGCTAAGAGCCGCAAAGATAGGGAGGTGCCTAAGTTGCACCGATTGCAATGGGAGGTGGGTTTCTAAAGAACTTGTATATAAGAAACTTGCTTCAAGGCACAATCCACCCATGATTGTGTGCAATCAGGAAGGACGTTCTTGTATTGGCAGGTTATCACAACCGTTGCACTGTGAAGCAGGTGGGGATGGATGGGCTTGATGGACCCCTGCTCTGACGCGCAGTGTGCTTCTTATGGTAAAAAGCTCGCGGTAGTAGCAAAGGCAGGTGAGGAGCATGCCTTTGGAGAAAGCTCCCCAAACCTCAGGACGCTTCAAGGTCACCGCCGAAGATGGCACCTCATTTGATCGACACCAGCAACAGCCTGCTCCAGATGAAGCTGCTCCCTGCCTTGATGAGGAGGGAAGAGTTTAGGTCTTCACAGCACCCGACCACGCTGGCACATCTGTGCCCAGCTGGTTGTCCAGCCTGCCTGTCCTTGATTGAAGTGGGTTCTGCCCAGGTCGGTGCAACCGTTCGTCCCTCAGGTTCCTCGTTGTTTTGCTGGCTGGCGTCTCCGGAGAAAAACAAATTGATTTTTCAACCCCCCTCCTGCAAAACCCCGTCCTCATTAAATGCCAGGGCAAGTGAAACAAGCAGCAGATTTACAGAATCATTTTTCTCTTTCCAGAGCACGCTCTGATTAAGCCCGGTATGTGCTCCACGAACCAGGAGCAGCACGAGGCTCGTAGGGAGGCAGTTGTACAGCCTTGTAATCAGGGATCAAATGGAGCCGGACCCAACGCCCCTGAAAGCCCCCACCCTGCTACTCCGTGCCCTGGTCCTTGGCTGGTCCCTTCCCAGCAGAAGCGTGGTGCATTTGCAAAGGGGACATTTGCAGCTTGGTCTTTGTTACCTGCCTTCTGGAGCACATGAAGAGGAAGGAAACCTGCCAGTACAATAAATGGAAAAGCACTTGCATTATAAAAAAATTTTAAAAAATTCTCATAAAGATCCAGCAGCCTGTGCCCATGCACCCCATTCATTCCTGGCCTAGCGCACGCCAGCCCATCCGAATCCTGATTCCTCCTCTCCCTCCTTGCAGCTGCTGCACCCAGCCTCCCTTCAGCGGTTCCCGTCTGGAGCACCGGTCAGCTGCTAAGTTTTGGGGTGGGAGAAAAAATGCCTTGTTACCTCGTATCACTGGAGATTAGATGAGGTGTCTCCTTCAGGCGTCTGTATTCTGCCAGCGCAGCTCCGCTGATCTCTAGCCACTCCTGCTCGTTCAGTGACTTGGTGCCTACAGAGTTTGGGAAATGCCCGGCGCTCTTGTGAGACCTTATGCAAGAGCCCTTCCAGGGCACAGACACCGTCCTACTAACTGGGCATGCACAGGGCTTGGCCAGGCCTTCCCAGTCTGGATGGAAACTATCCCAGTCCGTGGGAATGCGCGGCGCCTGATGTAGCCACTGGTGTGTTACTGGGAATGCCAGGAGCGCAGCCCCGATGGCCACTATCCAAGTCCATGGGAGGGCACAAGTGCTGCTTCCCAGCTTGGATAGGCACCATCCCAGTCCCCGGGCTGGTACAGAGCTCGGCTGACGTATCTCAGCCTGGATCGACTCTATTGCGGTCCCCGGGAACGCGCAACCCTCTGCCGGTCCTTCCCGTGCCGGACCTAGAGCACCCCCTGCAACAAAATGCAAGCACCAAATCTCTCTGACCCCAAGGGAAAGGGGGGCATATTTGAAAGCCTGCCTGTGTCCTCCTTCCGCCTAGTAACAGAGTCTCAGAGCTCATTTGAAATCCAGGCCCATAAGCGGAGAACAAGCAGATTTAATTAAACATAACCTTCCCTTTAGCAAGAAAATAAAATGCATTCTCCTTATAGAACAATTAGTATTTACCACCCCGCCCCCTCACTCTCCCCCCCCCCCCTTTTAATACCTCTCCGTTATTATCTCCGACTTGGAACAAGCTCCATTTGATTTCCATAAATTTGCATAAGGGACTGTGGAAAAAGAGGGGAGGGGAGAAGGGGGGGCAGGGGGAAATGGCAAGGAAAAGCAAGGAGCCGAATTCTCTGGTGAGGTGGCAGTAGGAACTCCTCGCCCTGCCAGCCAGCCGTGTGGCTCGAGGCCCAAGATGAGGGGATTTAGCTCTTCATTAAAAATAGTGATAATTAAGTGAGCGCAGCACATACAAGAGCGAAGGATTAATGCTAGCAGCTTGGGATGGACCTGCTGACAAAGCCTGAGCTGGCTCCCCTAATCGTGCCGCTTCCTCTGAGTCCCGCTCACCTTTGAGCTGAGCCATTTCCAGCTTGACCCCCTCCCAGCACCCTGTCTTAGCCTGCCCCCCCTTTAAGGACAGGCCTTTGATGAAGGATGCTCCAGTATCAATGCACTTGGGCTGTGCTGAGGAGGTCTGACTCCAAGCACCTGCTTTGCTACCTGCTTCCCAGATGACCCTTGTCAAGTCACTTAATGCCTTTGGGCCTCGATTGCACTTTTGCAGTAGGATTATAATGCTTCCGTGGTCTGCTTTGACTCTTTAGGTTGCTCTTCAGGATGAGGGAAAGTCCTTCAAGCTGGGGGTTGCTTTTCTTCATGGGTTTGTTCAGCGCCAAGCATAACGGAGCCCTGATTTCGGTGGGGGTCTGCAGGCCCTGCCGTGCTGTGCACGGTAATAAAGGAGGAGCCCGATGGAAGGAAAGTAGGACACATTTACTAATTGTGTTTTCCATCGTCTTCTCAAACCAGCTCCCTTCCCCTGCAAACTCAGCTGAGCAGAAAGGGAAGCAGAGATTGGAGAGAGGCTGAGAGATTAGTATTTTTGAAAAATGAATGCACTACCAAGAGGAGAAAGAAAAAGGAAAAAAAACCCAGCCCTTCTCAGCGGGGCAAGGGTGCGGGAGGGGGGATTATGATTTTTAAAGTTCAGGCAGTCCCCAGTGTTTCTTAGGAGATAAAAGCTTTCGACGTCCTGGGCAAGGAGCCAAAATCAGTGTTTATTTGAACATGTTATAAAATATGATCTACACGAGAGCAGCTAATTCCTCTTTCATGGGGAGGGCCAGTGTTTTGCTGCGTTTTCATGTGGATGAAATGTCAGCTCTAAGCTTCCAGGCATTTTGTTGTGAGGATGCGGCGCGAGCAAGAGCTGATTAACCTTTCCTGCTATACGGGCATCTTCTTCTTGGAGATCAGCAGGGCAGCTGATTTGTCACGGGCCATCCCGAACCTCCTCTCCCCCTCCCCATTACCTTTGAAGAGCGT
>NW_005842767.1:442439-448916 GCF_000455745.1 Alligator sinensis
AAGATCTTGGCCTTTCCAAGAAATAACCAAGGAAATGTTGACTGTGACCATCCAGCAACACTCAAAAGGATGAGGAGAGGCATCTGCGTGGGGCTGGCTGTGGGCTAGAAGCAAGGATGGACGTGTTTGGGTACCAAAACAGGCGCGTTCGTGGTTAAGGTAGTGGCCGTCCCAATACATGGGAGTTCTTTGTTTGTAGACATGCCGCCATGCAGTCTTGCTACCCTCTGTACACGGCTCAAGGACAAGCGTGCAGTTTGACTGAGCTAGGAGAGACCCACATAAAAGTGTCTAAGTACGAAGGAGAAGGGCGATATTCTCAGCTCTGGCAGTGGAAAGAGGACGTGCCTCCATAGCCTGGCAAGCTTCAGATGTTCGGATGCCTGCCTGAGGGCTCAAAACATCAGTTAGGCCTCTGGCTTGCTTTATACCAGTCCATCCAGAAAGTTTGCACTGGCCCCAGGAGCCAGGGAGGGCAAAGATAGCTCAAAACCATCTTTCCTCCATGCCGCGTGCCAGACACTGCATGGCCATCTGGCCTGCTGCCTCTTACCCGGGCAGAGCTGGAGGTAAGTGCTCGTGCAGAGAAATAAAGCACGGGCCCCTTCCCTTTTGCAAAGTGAGAATCTCGAGAGTTTGATGAACATCTCCCAACATTAGAAGTCGCTGGGATGTGATGAGCAGCGATTTCCTCCCAGCTTGCTGGGTTTGGCAATGAAAGGTCCCTGAAAAGCAGTTGTAGAGTTAGCAACAGTTGGTGCATGTATATATATGTATATATATGTGTGTGTGTGTGTGTATGTATATATGTGCATATTATATACAGGAGCCAGTGGGGTACATGAGGCAGGGCAAGGGTGCAACTCTGCTTTGAAGGTTGGATTTGCATGGAGCAGTGAAGTCAGGCACAGGCAGTTGCAGAAAGCTGAGTCCTAGGCGTTCCCAAATGCAGATTTGGGCTCCTATGCTGCCCTCCCATGATTGTAAGCAGGGGCATTACAAGGGGTACTCCTTGTTGTAGGCTTACGGAGGACGTAATGGCACATCGGTGTGCACAGACAACATTTTGCCCTTAGTGACCCAGTAGCAGAATGAACAGCTGGTCCAGGGAGCATCACTCCCAACAGAGAAAGGCAGAGATGAAAGAAATCAGTATAATGGTCTGACAAGCAATCACAGGGCTCCTGATACGCATGCATTTCTACGCACAGGCTCTTGCTGGAGTCTTTCCCTCGACTTCAGCGCATTTTGGATTCGGCCCTAGGTGTGGCTGAGAACATGAGTCAAAAGCTGGCTTGATGGCTGGTCCAACAAGTCACAGATATCGCAGACATAAATCTCCTTTCGTAGGTATATGGCAAAGCAAAAGCCAAGATTGCCCCAGAGCGGGGATGTGAGACAGATCCCTTGGTAGCAGCAGCGGCTGGAAAGGAAAACTGCTTTCCAAGTAGTATGTGCAGCTGTGCCACCTGCATTAGCACGGAAAAGCCGACCTAGCTATGGAGACAGTCAGAGACATTTATTGCAAATACCACAAGCTGTCGTAAAGAGAGCACAATGCAGATGAGCGGGTTGGTTTGCTTGTGTCTGTGTTTTTCCAATGTCATCTCTGGTTTAGGATATCTGCGAGGGAATTTGAGCCGCATTCAGTGACCGCAGCGAGCCTTGAGAGATGAGGTCCAAGTTGGAGGGGATAATTTGAGACCACAGGAGTTGTATTGAATAGCAGTCTGAAGACTGAGTTGGTTGGCCCTACAGTAGTAATTGGAAAGACAAATATAATATAGCTATCCTGCGACTCACATGATTTAACTAAAGCCACATAGTGTGAATATTTCCTAGTGAAACCTGTTGGAGGAGTAGTAGATTAGCTCTGAGGACCAAAAATATCTCATATGTTATTAGATGCAGGATGTACATTGTGGAAAGGAAAGTTTGATGAGTCGGGCTCCGAGCCACTGACTTTCAGAGCACCGACTGGATATAACAAATTTCATCCAACGCCTCTAGGTATTAGTTCTGCTCCTCAGGTATTTCAGAGACTCATTGCCCAGATCTCTGAGGAATTACTGATGTTATAAATGGATGAAGCTTTCAAATGAGCTTGGCAGCATCAAGGACAAAGTGAAAGGTTTGGATGAGGTTTGCAAAGAGTGAGAGCAAGCGAGATACCGAACTCCTAAAACCAATAAAAAAAACCCAGTTCACTGGAATTTCTGTCTGTTGGACACAAGTGGAGTAAAGATGGCTTAATGGGCTGGTTCAGATGACACAAAAGCAGATGTTGAAATGCCGACTCCACAACATCGAGCCGACCCCAGGTATCTCCCACGATGATACTTCCCTTCCGGCGGGGTTGGAGTAAGGCACGAGCTTTGCCAGAGGGTTTCCCAGTGATTTGCTGCCATTAGGAGATGTCGTCTGGGTTATCCGTGCTGTTGTTGCTGTTGGGGGTTATCAATGTGTTGTCAGCGTTGAAGTCTCAAGAACTGCAGCATCGACAAGTCGCAGCCAGGAGATTTCAACCCCAATTTTGTCTTAAAGCACGACCGCAGGCTCAGTTTGGTGGCAAAGCTTCGGCCACATTTATTCTCTACGAGCACAGCCCTAACACCTTTTGGCCTAACAAGCACATCAGACCGGGAGTTAAGGCATTTATACCCATGACCAGGTAGTTGGCACAACACTACAGAGGCTCCCCTCCGCTGCTAGAAAGTTTCCCCGCTTCCCAATTCTCTTTTTATGCAGTGATCAAAAGAAATAACGTATTGCATCCCGTCTGGATCTTGAATGTATCAGACCGTCCTGTACTATGGGCTTGTTTCACACCCTGACCTGGGGGTTCCCGTTGCAGCCTTATCATCCTGGGACTGTATTATCCTACCTTATACCATCACCCCCCCCTCCCATCTCTTGGGAGGAATGGATATCTGGCTCATATGCTGAGTTTTGTTCAGGTGAGGAGTTCATGCATCAGTCAGGTTTGCTGGCGATGCCTACTCTGGCCAATGCTTTAGCAAAGCCTTAGTATGAGCAGCATATATTGATCAATGCTCCAGTGAAGCCTAGAGGGGAATGGCAAGAATCACGAATTTTGGGTTGCTTTCTGGGCACTGGAGTGGAGTGTGATCAAGAGGTCACAGATCCTTCTGCCCCTTCTTCACTCCTTCTACCCTGCCCCTTGCAATGCATCCTTATCCCAGTCAATCCTCGTCTCTTCCCAACCCTCCAGCCAGTCCCAATCTGCATAGCCCAGTATCCTCATGTGATATTCCTACTTATTGCATGATATATCTACGCTGTAATGCCTAATACAGGAAAAAGAAATGATTCCCATATTGGAAAGGGGTGTTGGTTATTGTTCTAGCTGTCTTATCCTCCACTGGAATATATCAGTGTAAAATAATTCAGCTGGTTTCCAGTTTGGGGCAATGGAAATATTACTGCAGCTTTGGCAGCCTCTGTTCATCCAGGTGCTGGTTATAAATAGGCTCTAAGACAGCGGAGAGATGAAGCTGGATGCATCTAATGGACAGAGCCAGGTATTGTGCATGCTCCAGTGGCACGGCAGCCCGCGTTGTCCCAGTGACTTCATTTAGATGTTGAACCCTAGGAGGAAGAAACACCCAAGAAGCTCAGCATCCCAGTACTCCGGAGGTGGAGGAATGATTGTAATGAACCTCTTCATTAGTAACGTCAAATCAATGTCTAACTCTAACAGAGCACTTTCCATCTGTAGATCTTCAAGCCCTTTACAAAGGCTGCCAGCACCACCTGCCCCGCTGTACAGCTGGATAAGCAGGGAGGTGAAATCATAGAAAACGAGGGACCTCAGCAGGTCACCTCTAGTCCAGCCCCCTGCTCCAAGCAGGCCATCCCCATCTAGATCATCCCAGCCAGGGCTTTATTGAGCCAGGCCTTAAAAACCTCCAAGGATGGAGACTCCACCAGCCCGTTCCAGTGCTTCACCACCCTCCCAGTGAGAAAGTTTTTCCTAATATCCAACCTCAATTTCCCTTGCTGCAGCTTGACACCATTGCTCCTTGTGACTTGGCCAAAATCCCCCCCAGGCCCATTGCAGGGCTAGCAGGGCTTGTGGCCCCTGCTCTATCCCCCATTTATTGGACCTTGCTATTGCAGCTGAGTCGGATCAGAAAAACCTGGCCCATTTCTTGTTACTCTTGAGGTTTCTCACACATGGGTGGGACAGCGTATTTGTCGAGCGATAGCACTAGCTGGAGGTATGTGCATGAACTTCCCTTGAATCTGGATAGGAGGCAATCATCCACCTGGCTCACTGCTGAGCTCCGGGACCCAAGGGCATTGGCCATGGACCAGTGCAATTGGAGATAGTTTCAAGGCAAGTGCAGAGCTTGGGTGGTACCTAGTGCTGAGGGATGCTCTGTCCTCTTGGGCTCTCCTACATCCCCGGAGGAGTTACAGATTCCCTTCTCGAAGGCCTATTGCCAACACCCACGCTTTGCATGATAACCTCGTATTAAACCGTTGTGTTATTTGTTCTCTTTCCTTTTAAAATGCGACGTGGATAGGAAGTTTCTATCTGCAATGCATGCTGTTTACTCTCTTATCCCAAACCGTCAATCAACCCTTCTTATTATGTAGGTGTGATTGACGGGTACATGGCGATGACATCATATCTATTCATAACGTATCAGGAATAATGAATGGGTTGCAGCGATTTTCCGGGGGGATTATTCCGTCAAGGGTTTTTGGTCACATCATAAACCGAACGGATGTAGCTCAGTCCCCTCTCATCAGAATCCCCGAAACGGGAATTAATTCCGCAAAATTTACAGCAGCCCATCAGCTGTTCTGCTTGATAATATATGGATCCAGGGCTATTTTTGAAGAGGACAACCATGTAAAACAACTGAAACATTTATCAGAGATGATGGAAAGTATTTAAATAGTTATTATAAGAATAAAAAGATTCGAGCCACTCTAATCTGCGAGGAAGGAAATTCCCAGAATGCTGATGTAATTGGCATGTCTGAATAATCTTCAGAAATTCTCATTTAAATGACTTTCTCTTCTTTTAAGTGAATTTAATGAAAGGTGGAGGACTTGCATCTCTTCTTGCGCTGCATTTTCCCATGTGACCATCCCTCTATAGATGTTCAGACCTGCCAATTACATGAGCAATCTTCTCTCAACACATTGCCACGCAGGTTGCCCTTGCAGGGAGTGGTAATCTTTAGGAATCGAAGACAAAGCCGTCAAAAGTTTGTCCAGAGTCAGATGGCCCCTCCTCACTTGTCGCTCCAGGAGAGGGCTCGGCCCTTCTCAGTCAAGTCTAAAGACACCAGTTTTGGGGTATCTGAGCTGAACCCCACTGTCCCCTCCCGGCCCCCCGCGCTCTAGTGATAGCAAAGCGCCCATGTACTGCACATGACAAATCTCCCCGTCCCCTTTCAAGTATCCGGGTTGTAGCCGTATTGGTCTAGAGGAAAAAGCAATCAGGACTCGTGGTAGAGATGATCTCTTGTATTAGACCAACAAGATTTTTGCAAATTTTTTCGCAAAAATCTTGTTGGTCTAATACAAGAGATCATCTCTACCACGAGTCCTGATTGCCTTGTCCCCTCTTTCAATGCATTTTCTCTCCCCTCTCCCTTCCCTGCTTCCTCACAAAGGTTGTCAATACTGTCTAGTCACTTAGAAGAGGGTGGCATTTCTGCTGAGCTTAATGACCTTTCTGGGCTGGAGAAAATGAAGATAGAGCTACTCTTCAAAAAAGCAGCCACTGGCTACAGTCCCAATCCTTCTTCCCAGCCCAGACTGCAGAGAAACCCCCAACGTGCTGTCTGGTGGGCAAGGGGAAGTAGCCCAGGAAAGCTCTGCTCCAAGGAGAGTCTTAGATACCTGCACATGCATGCCCAAATCAGCATCACCACCGCCTCCAGTGATGGCATGCATTGTACATGAATGCCCAGGACCTCTCCGAGGACCTCAGCTGGACACGGAGGATTTCCAAATGTCCCATCCGGCTCCGAAGGGGCCGAGACCAGGAGGGCCTGAAGACTGGGATGCATGCTGCAGGGAGTGCTCCTTGTCTTGGAAAAGATGGGAAAGGGCATCCCTGGGGCTCCTGGGGAGGGATGCCCTTTGTCTTGGGTTGGCCTTGTTCTTCCAGCTCCCTTCCCTGGAAAAGTCGCAACCGTCCATTGCCTCCAGCTCTTCTTACAACTTAATTTTCAAATAACGCTGCCGGCAAATAGCACTGCTGTGGCTTCCCTTCGATGTGGACCGCCCTGCTCCCAATGTGCCCCCATCCAAAAATTGCTGCCCCTCACAGCAGCCTCCCCAGCCAGAGATGAGAGCCGGTCCTGCTAGCTTCCAGGCCTGACTTCTGCACTCGCCCATCCCGGCCCCTCGTCTATATTTGCGTGCGTCTGCAATTTCCCAGCCTATATATTTTTTAAAAAGCCCGTTGATTTCCGTGATAATCCTTTGAAT
>NW_005842767.1:448947-454805 GCF_000455745.1 Alligator sinensis
CCTACACAAATCCCTGCAGCTGTTAGGACTTCAAATCCTTCATCCATCAAGTGAGGCAAAGAAAGAGAGAGGGGGAATGAAAGGGCCGCCTGGCGCACACAAAAGCAGTAGAGAAGACGACAATGCGGTTAATACATAAAACAGTGAAATTTCTGGCACTCATCGTATCATTAATCTGTCTAAAGTGGCTTTGATCTCTTCTGCTTTAATTAACTTATAATTATAATGTGATTATATTTTTGCAAGCAGGAGGGAGCTGCAGTCTCAAAGTGTCGGCAGCGCTCACGACGCCTGCCTTTCATCCCCCACCCCGCGCTCCCTGTCACTCTGTCACGGGCACGCATGAGCGCGTGTACCAACCTCCATCCGTGCGGGGAGTGGAGGGGACGGGTGGCACGAGCTGACAGCAGGTGGGAGAAGGGGAAAGTAGTCTCTTTGGGATGATCCAAGGCCAGGTTGGGCCCTTTAGTCCAGGCCTCGGTGTTGCCCGACAGTTGTTAACCCAAGCATTTGGGCAGTGCCCTTGGACTGGACTAGGTGCCTGCCGTTGACCCGTTGCAGGTTGCAGCGTGCAGGAAGTGAGCACGTCCTCCTCCTCTGCACCAGCCGGGGACAGTCCAAATTAGACTCACTCGGATACAAGCACAGCAGGGATGCTGTACTCATCGGAGCATGGGTCCATCTCACCCGGTGTCCTGTCTTTTGCAGTGGCAGATGCACAGGGGAGGAGTAGTTATGCAGGGCCTGCCCAGACTGACTGGTTCCTTGCGCCTCTTCTCGGACGGTTCCTAGCATCCAAAGACCTAGGAAGTCTTAATGAGTTGGTAGCAGCTCTACTAACGTTTAATACTTAGTGATGAACCTGTTCTTTATGCATCCGGTTGCCTGTGGGCAAAGCACACTGGCCAGCTCAAGAGGGTACAGTATAGCTGGCTAGTTGGCTCAGATAGGGGAGCATTGTGCTAATCATAAAACCACAGAAAATGAGGGTTGGGAGGGACCTCAGGAGGTCACATCGAGTCCAAGCCCCTGCTCAAAGCAAGACCAAATAGATCATCCCAACCAGGGCTTTGTTGAGCTGGGCCTTAAGCACCTCCAAGGATGGAGATTTACACCTCTCTGGGTAACCTGTTCTAGTGCTTTTCTACCCTCCTAGTGAGAGAGTTTTTCCTAATATCCAACCTAAACCTCCCTTGCTCCAACTGGAGCCCATTGCTCCTTGTCCTGTCATCTGCCCCCACTGAGAACAGCCCAGCTCCATCCTCTTTGCAGCCCCCCTGCAGGGAGGTGAAGGCTGCTATTCAATCCCCCTCCGTCTTCTCTTTTGCAGACGAAACAAGCCCAGTTCCCTCAGATGTCCTGTGCCCAAGCCCCCCAACCATTTTTGTTGCCCTCTGCTGGACTCTCTCCAATTTGTCTACGTCTTCTGGTCTGCGCTGGACAACCGTCTGCCAGGAATGGCTTAGCAAGAGTCAGTCCTGCCTAGGGCAACCCTTGGCTGGGATGATGGAGCTGGGGCTGGTCCTGCTTGGAGCAGGGGGTTGGACGCGATGTGACCTCCTGAGCTCCCTTCACACCCCTATTTTCTGTGATTCTATGACTTCCTGCAGTGACTTTTTGTTTCAACTAGAGCCAGTCTCACAAAACCACTGTATCTTGATTTAAGAGTTGCTGGTGAGGGAGGATCCACCGCAAACCTTGGGGAGGTGGCAGCGGGTAGGTTTGAAGCCCCGTTAGCCGGCAAGTCCTAACCTGTTGCCCCCCAGATTTCCTCAAAGTTTAAGCAAAGATGATCTCGGTGCCTCGCTTGTTGGGATTTGATCCCAACGGGGACTATTAAGCAGTGCTGTGTGCTACAACCAGAGCAGATACTCCAACTTTGGAAATGCTAAGGGCCTTTCCACCATGTTGAGCTAAGCTGATGGAAAACTATATTCCTCCTTGCCGGTCAAAGCAAACCTGTCGTGTCAGCGGGCCACGCTCAGCGGTGATGGGCGGCAGGAGCTGTAGGCTGTGCATTGATGAACAAGTGTCGGTCCGTAAATGCAATGTAGCCCAGCAGCATGGAGCAAGGGTGGCGACATGATGGGTACGGTCTTGATAATGTGCCCCTGATTTTGGTTCCTGAATGAAAGCTGAGCTCTCGGGGAGGGCGGGGAATAAATCTGACTCCACTGCTGGGTAAGAAGGACAGGAAAACACGGAGTCTGACCTCATTTGAAAATGTAATCCGCTCTGTACGCGGAGAGTCGGCGCTTCTGTGCTGAGGGGGAAGGGAGGGAGCAGCTGTTTAGTAGTTTAGGTGAGATTTCAAGGGGCTCGTGCTCCTAAGTCACTGAGGCACTCTGGAAAACAGCACCTATCAAGAGCTGTGGGCAGGTGGAGCATAGTCACCTACACTGGCATAAAGCCGGAGCCGTGTTTCTTAAACTTTTCGGAGCACCATCCCACAGCTTACCGCATTGGGAACAGGGGTCTTAACTGGTCTCTGGGGTCATGCCCAGTAGGGCATTTTCAAGAGCTCCTCTTGGAGCTGCTGCACCGGGTATCAAACATCAGAAAGAGCTGGTACGTGAGAGACATTTGGCTGGGGAGTAGGACACCTGGGCGCCAGTCCCTACCCCATTGCATGGTACTTGTGCTAAAGTAGTAGAGCATCACCCCTGCGCCCCGGTAGCCGGGCACCATCCTGGAGATGACCCCGGGTGCAGGAGGGCACTGAACCCGGGCATCCCATCTCAGCGGGAGTGCTCTGACCTACTGGATGACTCCTCCTTCCCCCATCGGTCGTCCGCTGTCCCGTCCCGGATCCCTGGTGGACCATGCTTCGTTTCGGAGGCTTGCAGCAGTGCGCTCAGCTATGCCCGGCTCTCTGAGCCAGCAACTACAGCTTCTTTCCTTGCCTTTCACCTTGTGCTCAGCCTTGACATCCCTGTAGGAGGGCCGATTTCCCCAGCCGCGTCTCTTATTCACTCTGCAGCATCGCTGTCTCAAACTTCTTGTCGTCCCAGCCACACGTGATCCTCGGTCAAGACCAGCTCATTAGCTCAAGGGCAGCTCTTGGCCTTTGCCCACGCGTTGGGTTTCCAGCTCCTGTGAAAAGGGAAAGCTTTAGCAGCCAGCGATACTAATGGGTGCCTTGCTCTCGCTCCTCTGGAGGGTGGCAGGAAGCAATAATGTCATGCTAGACGGGATATAATGAGAAGTGTCACCACATAAGCAGACTTAATGGGACACCTTCGCTGTGCAAATTGGTTCCTCTTAAAAAGGACTAATGGACACTGCAGGGCTGCGGAGCCCGGACCGGCTCGGCTTGACTTTCCTCCCCAGGATGACTTGCAGTGTTTTTAGGCAGCAAGTTAAAAATCATTCCTTCTTGCAGATACCCCTGGATCACATCTCCGTGGGGGGATAGGGGGAGGCAGCATCTTAAGAGAGCAAATGCAAGCGCTCTATTTATTTATTTGTTTGAAATGACATACAGCTGTCCCAAATCGCCCTTTAATAGCCGCCGGGCAAGAGCGTGGGAAGGCGCTGATCTGTTACCAGGAAAATCTGTCGCCTCAAATCTAGATGAATGCGAGAAAAGGCATTCATTACTCCTGCCCTGACAGGACATCCCAAAGGCATCACTTAGGCTCAGCTGCTTCCAGGCCAGAGCTACTTTCCCAGCTCACCTGAGATGCTGCAGCCTGGTGCCGAACGCTCTCCTGTTTGCTAGCTCACAATGCAGCGCTTCAAGCAGCTGGGTTGGTAATGTCGTGGAAACACACGCAGCATACTTTTGGGTCAGGTCAGCAGAAGCTTTTATTTAAAAGAAACTACAGCTGTAGGGGGGACTCCAAAGTGACATGGATCTCCCAAGCACTTGGAAGGGGTCCCCCCCCAAGAGCAAAATCAGGAGGCTTATATACTTTTTAACAGTTGCTTACAACTCACGTGATCATATAGTGAAATTAGCATGAAAAGCGGCTATAACATTACTTCATTATTTCTTTGCTGTAATCAGGATGGGAACTAATGGGGGAGGCGAGGTTAGTTCACAAACCTCCTTCTTGCACCTGCAAATCAGAGTTGTACATACTTTTTGCTATCTTCAAGGCCGCGGTGAGCGAAGCAGTTGCAGAGGAGTTACAAAGAACAAACACTTTCTCTTATCTGTTCTACTATACAGAGCCAGCAATTCTCCACAAAGCGGTTATGTCATCTTATAACTAAAATAGTCAAAGTTTAAGGCGCATATTTTTTCTGATTCCACAGTTCCCCCCCTTTGAGACTATTTAGTCTCACTTTATCTTTAAATTTTTATTCTCATGAGCCCCTCTATTTTATCGTGCAGCCTTTTATGTTTTTTTTTAATCTGCTCACACTTTTGTAACACCATTATTTTAGACTCTGCTGTGGGTTTTCTTGCCTTGCTAAAGCTTCTCCTGCTGGCTTTCACGCAGCAGAGGATCAGTTGCACTAAGACATAAAACATTATCAGAACTATCAAGACAAACAATATTCCATACAGGATTTTCTTGCCAAGGGCCCCGGAATCTGGGAGCCAGGAGGTTAGCCAAGACCACATTTCTTTTAGACCCCAGTCAGTATTTTCTGAGGCCACTTGATGTAAGACCCTTAACTGACTTCGGATTTTACGAATGTCAGTTTCAATTCGCATGTCCTGATTGACATAGACACAACAGGTGGAGTTTACTAAGGCACATACTCCTCCCTGGGATACCAATAGGTAATCTAGGGCTACGCGGTGTTGTATAGTTACTTGTGAGATCTGGGAGATCTCTTCTTGCAGAGCCTGAATTGCATCCGCAGTGGCATTTCCCATAGCTTCCATTGTGGCTGAAATGTTAATTATGGCTAGTTCCAATTCTCTTACTCCAAGCCACGGTATGAAGGTTCTCACAAATTGATGGAACCCTGTGTTTCTGGTAGCTAAGGGGTTAACCGCCCTTTTCATGTGATGGTTGAAATTTTTTACTTGTTCCAGATATATTGTACTATGCATTTCAAAACCAGGGATAACACGTCCAAGAGTGCATGCCCCCACCCAATTCCAGGGCAAGATTTTATGAGCCCTGTTTCCGCAGAGCCAGTAAAGGCCTGGGGCAGAAAGGGTACTCAAATCTCGACAGGTGTTGTGCCATATCCGGCACTTTCGATTAATATGCATCGTATAGGACGGACCACGTTCAGCTGTTATCCTGCTGGACCGAGATATATTACAAGAAGTAAAATTGGAGTCAATGTAAAATTCCGATCTGTTTGCAATGAGAGCAACATGAGGTTCCTTAGAAAAGTTGTAGACCATGAATCCTGTACAATTGAGAGAGGGTACATTACCCAACAGGATTCCACTGGTGCTATTGGGGCTATAATCTAGAGTAGTTAGGCAATGAGGGTAGTGTCCTACAGGTGTGGCTTTATTATAAGCTCCGGTGTTGTTGGATCTGTAACAGAAAGGCGCCTCTACTCTTGGGGAGATTATCCAGTTAGCAGGGGCGGCCCTCCATTCTTTAGGAGCGGACCGATGGGCAGCTAACGAGTAGTGTCTAACGAAGCCGCCGTTTATTGTTCCCCATTGCCGGAGGGATATTGGTACTCCGATCATTGGGATTCCTTGTTGTAGGTGCGCTGGGCTGTGAGAGCATATCCAGCAGTCACTTTTATTTCCAGCTTGAGCCACCGTACGGGAGATCTGCAAGTACAAATTTTTCTCCCACCCCCCTTGGGTGATACTGAGATACCCAAGTGTGATATATAAGGATATCAGTGCCATTTTTAGATACAGGAGGGACAAAGAATTTTAACAACAAACATAACCAGCACCAGTAAGAAAAAGAACACTATCAGCC